>NW_028320792.1:0-88656 GCF_062004578.1 Staurois parvus
ATTGATCTGAGGTAATCTCCCCCCTTGAGGTGTGATCTCCTGAGGTAATCTCCCCCCGAGGTGTGATCTCCTGAGGTAATCTCCCCCCCCCCGAGGTGTGATCTCCTGAGGTAATCTCCCCCTTGAGGTGTGATCTCCTGAGGTAATCTCCCCCCCGAGGTGTGATCTCCTGAGGTAATCTTCCCCCGAGGTGTGATCTCTTGAGGTAATCTCCCCCCCCCGAGGTGTGATCTCCTGAGGTAATCTCCACCCCCCCCGAGGTGTGATCTCCTGAGGTAATCTCCCCCCCGAGGTGTGATCTCCTGAGGTAATCTCCCCCCTTGAGGTGTGATCTACTGAGATATATCCCCCCCCCTTGAGGTGTGATCTCCTGAGGTAATCCCCCCCCCTTGAGGTGTGATCTCCTGAGGTAATCCCCCCCCCTTGAGGTGTGATCTCCTGAGGTAATCTCCCCCCCCCCACCCTGAGGTGTGATCTCCTGAGGTGTGATCTCCTGAGGTAATCCCCCCCCTTGAGGTGTGAATCTCCTGAGGTAATCTCCCCCCCGAGGTGTGATCTCCTGAGGTAATCTCCCCCCCCGAGGTGTGATCTCCTGAGGTAACTCCCCCCCTGAGGTGTGATCTCCTGAGGTAATCTCCCCCCCCCGAGGTGTGATCTCCTGAGGTAATCTCCCCCTTGAGGTGTGATCTCTTGAGGTATTCTCCCCCCCGAGGTGTGATCTCCTGAGGTAATCCCCCCCCCCGAGGTGTGATCTCCTGAGGTAATCTCCCCATTTGAGGTGTGATCTTCTGAGGTAATCTCCCCCCCGAGGTGTGATCTCCTGAGGTAATCTCCCCCCCGAGGTGTGATCTCCTGAGGTAATCTCCCCCCCGAGGTGTGATCTCCTGAGGTAATCTCCCCCCGAGGTGTGATCTCCTGAGGTAATCTCCCCCCTTGAGGTGTGATCTCCTGAGGTAATCTCCCCCCCGAGGTGTGATCTCCTGAGGTAATCTTCCCCCCGAGGTGTGATCTCTTGAGGTAATCTCCCCCCCCCAGGTGTGATCTCCTGAGGTAATCTCCCCCCCCCGAGGTGTGATCTCCTGAGGTAATCTCCACCCTTGAGGTGTGATCTCCTGAGATAAATCCCCCCCCCCCTTGAGGTGTGATCTCCTGAGGTAATCCCCCCGATTGAGGTGTGATCTCCTGAGGTAATCTCCCCCCCGAGGTGTGATCTCCTGAGGTAATCTTCCCCCCGAGGTGTGATCTCTTGAGGTAATCTCCCCCCCCCCCCGAGGTGTGATCTCCTGAGGTAATCTCCCCCCCCCCCCAGCTGTGATCTCCTGAGGTAATCTCCCGCCCCCCCCCCCAGGTGTGATCTCATGAGGTATTTTCCCTCCCCCTTGAGGTGTGATCTGAGGTAATCTCTCCCCCCCGAGGTGTGATCTCCTGAGCTAATCTCCCGCCTCCCTCTGAGGTGTGATCTCCTGAGGAAATCTCCCCCCCCACCCTGAGGTGTGATCTCCTGAGGTAATCCCCCCCCTTGAGGTGTGATCTCCTGAGGTAATCTCCCCCCCGAGGTGTGATCTCCTGAGGTAATCTCCCCCTTGAGGTGTGATCTCCTGAGGTAATCTCCCCCCCGAGGTGTGATCTCCTGAGGTAATCTCCCCCCCGAGGTGTGATCTCCTGGAGGTAATCTCCCCCCCGAGGTGTGATCTCCTGAGGTAATCTCCCCCCCGAGGTGTGATCTCCTGAGGTAATCTCCCCCCTTGAGGTGTGATCTCCTGAGGTAATCTCCCCCCCGAGGTGTGATCTCCTGAGGTAATCTTCCCCCCGAGGGTGTGATCTCTTGAGGTAATCTTCCCCCCGAGGTGTGATCTCTTGAGGTAATCTCCCCCCCCCCCGAGGTGTGATCTCCTGCGTTAATCTCCCCCCCCCCGAGGTGTGATCTCCTGAGGTAATCTCCCCCCCCCCGAGGTGTGATCTCCTGAGGTAATCTCCCCCCTTGAGGTGTGATCTCCTGAGATAAATCCCCCCCCCCTTGAGGTGTGATCTCCTGAGGTAATCCCCCCCCCCCATTGAGGTGTGATCTCCTGAGGTAATCCCCCCCCCTTGAGGTGTGATCTCCTGAGGTAATCTCCCCCCCCCCCCACCCTGAGGTGTGATCTCCTGAGGAAATCCCCCCCCCTTGAGGTGTGATCTCCTGAGGTAATCTCCCCCCCCCGAGGTGTGATCTCCTGAGGTAATCTCCCCCCTTGAGGTGTGATCTCCTGAGGTAATCTCCTCCCTTGAGGTGTGATCTCCTGAGGTAATCTCCCCCCCCCCGAGGTGTGATCTCCTGAGGTAATCCTCCCCCCCGAGGTGTGATCTCCTGAGGTAATCTCCCCCCCGAGGTGTGATCTCCTGAGGTAATCTCCCCCCTTGAGGTGTGATCTCCTGAGGTAATCTCCCTCCCCGAGGTGTGATCTCCTGAGATAATCTCCCCCCTTGAGGTGTGATCTCCTGAGGTAATCTCCCCCCCGAGGTGTGATCTCCTGAGGTAATCTTCCCCCCGAGGGGTGATCTCTTGAGGTAATCTCCCCCCCCCCGAGGTGTGATCTCCTGAGGTAATCTCCCCCCCCCCCGAGGTGTGATCTCCTGAGGTAATCTCCCCCCCGAGGTGTGATCTCCTGAGGTAATCTCCCCCCTTGAGGTGTGATCTCCTGAGGTAATCCCCCCCCCCTTGAGGTGTGATCTCCTGAGGTAATCCCCCCCCCCCTTGAGGTGTGATCTCCTGAGGTAATCTCCACCACCCCCCCCCCCCCCCGGGTGTGATCTCCTGAGGTATTTCCCCCCCCCCCCCAGGTGTGATCTCCTGAGGTAATCTCTATGACAACAGCTGACATGACCTAATGGAGGGAGGCAGTTTGGAGCCCAAAAGACGGCAGAATCCATCCTATATACAGATCGGAGGGAATCATTCAGGAGATGGAGGTAAGGGGCCCCACAGGGCCACAATTTCACTGCCAGGGCCCCAGAAGTATGTACATGTCATCTGTGTCAGTATACGGTATATACACAGTGTCAGTATACGGTATATACACAGTGTCAGTATACGGTATATACACAATGTCAGTATACGGTATATACACAATGTCAGTATACGGTATATACACAGTGTCAGTATACGGTATATACACAATGTCAGTATACGGTATATACACAGTGTCGGTATACGGTATATACACAATGTCAGTATACGGTATATACACAGTGTCAGTATACGGTATATACACAATGTCAGTATACGGTATATACACAATGTCAGTATACGGTATATACACAATGTCATTATACGGTATATACACAGTGTCAGTATACGGTATATACACAGTGTCAGTATACGGTATATACACAATGTCAGTATACGGTATATACACAGTGTCAGTATACGGTATATACACAGTGTCAGTATACGGTATATACACAATGTCAGTATACGGTATATACACAGTGTCGGTATACGGTATATACACAATGTCAGTATACGGTATATACACAGTGTCAGTATACGGTATATACACAATGTCAGTATACGGTATATACACAATGTCAGTATACGGTATATACACAGTGTCAGTATACAGTATATACACAATGTCAGTATACGGTATATACACAGTGTCAGTATACGGTATATACACAATGTCAGTATACGGTATATACACAGTGTCAGTATACGGTATATACACAATGTCAGTATACGGTATATACACAGTGTCAGTATACGGTATATACACAGTGTCAGTATACGGTATATACACAGTGTCAGTATACGGTATATACACAGTGTCAGTATACGGTATATACACAATGTCAGTATACGGTATATACACAATGTCAGTATACGGTATATACACAATGTCAGTATACGGTATATACACAGTGTCGGTATACGGTATATACACAATGTCGGTATACGGTATATACACAGTGTCAGTATACGGTATATACACAATGTCAGTATACGGTATATACACAGTGTCAGTATACGGTATATACACAATGTCAGTATACGGTATATACACAATGTCAGTATACGGTATATACACAGTGTCAGTATACGGTATATACACAATGTCAGTATACGGTATATACACAATGTCAGTATACGGTATATACACAGTGTCAGTATACGGTATATACACAATGTCAGTATACGGTATATACACAGTGTCAGTATACGGTATATACACAATGTCAGTATACGGTATATACACAATGTCAGTATACGGTATATACACAGTGTCAGTATACGGTATATACACAATGTCAGTATACGGTATATACACAGTGTCAGTATACGGTATATACACAATGTCAGTATACGGTATATACACAGTGTCAGTATACGGTATATACACAGTGTCAGTATACGGTATATACACAGTGTCAGTATACGGTATATACACAGTGTCGGTATACAGTATACACAATGTCAGTATACGGTATATACACAATGTCGGTATACGGTATATACACAATGTCAGTATACGGTATATACACAGTGTCAGTATACGGTATATACACAATGTCGGTATACGGTATATACACAATGTCGGTATACGGTATATACACAATGTCAGTATACGGTATATACACAATGTCGGTATACGGTATATACACAATGTCAGTATACGGTATATACACAGTGTCAGTATACGGTATATACACAATGTCAGTATACGGTATATACACAGTGTCAGTATACGGTATATACACAGTGTCAGTATACGGTATATACACAATGTCAGTATACGGTATATACACAATGTCAGTATACGGTATATACACAATGTCAGTATACGGTATATACACAGTGTCAGTATACGGTATATACACAATGTCAGTATACGGTATATACACAGTGTCAGTATACGGTATATACACAATGTCAGTATACGGTATATACACAGTGTCAGTTATACGGTATATACACAGTGTCAGTATACGGTATATACACAGTGTCAGTATACGGTATATACACAGTGTCGGTATACGGTATATACACAGTGTCAGTATACAGTATATACACAGTGTCAGTATACGGTATATACACAGTGTCGGTATACGGTATATACACAGTGTCAGTATACGGTATATACACAATGTCGGTATACGGTATATACACAGTGTCAGTATACGGTATATACACAGTGTCGGTATACGGTATATACACAGTGTCAGTATACGGTATATACACAATGTCGGTATACGGTATATACACAGTGTCAGTATACGGTATATACACAATGTCAGTATACGGTATATACACAGTGTCAGTATACGGTATATACACAGTGTCAGTATACGGTATATACACAGTGTCAGTATACGGTATATACACAATGTCGGTATACGGTATATACACAATGTCGGTATACGGTATATACACAGTGTCAGTATACGGTATATACACAGTGTCGGTATACGGTATATACACAGTGTCGGTATACGGTATATACACAGTGTCAGTATACGGTATATACACAATGTCAGTATACGTATATACACAGTGTCAGTATACGGTATATACACAGTGTCAGTATACGGTATATACACAGTGTCAGTATACGGTATATACACAATGTCAGTATACGGTATATACACAGTGTCAGTATACGGTATATACACAGTGTCAGTATACGGTATATACACAGTGTCAGTATACGGTATATACACAATGTCAGTATACGGTATATACACAGTGTCAGTATACGGTATATACACAGTGTCAGTATACGGTATATACACAGTGTCAGTATACGGTATATACACAATGTCAGTATACGGTATATACACAGTGTCGGTATACGGTATATACACAATGTCAGTATACGGTATATACACAGTGTCAGTATACGGTATATACACAGTGTCAGTATACGGTATATACACAATGTCAGTATACGGTATATACACAATGTCAGTATACGGTATATACACAGTGTCAGTATACGGTATATACACAGTGTCAGTATACGGTATATACACAGTGTCGGTATACGGTATATACACAGTGTCAGTATACGGTATATACACAATGTCAGTATACGGTATATACACAGTGTCGGTATACGGTATATACACAGTGTCGGTATACGGTATATACACAGTGTCAGTATACGGTATATACACAGTGTCAGTATACGGTATATACACAATGTCAGTATACGGTATATACACAGTGTCGGTATACGGTATATACACAGTGTCAGTATACGGTATATACACAATGTCAGTATACAGTATATACACAGTGTCAGTATACGGTATATACACAATGTCAGTATACGGTATATACACAGTGTCAGTATACGGTATATACACAGTGTCAGTATACGGTATATACACAGTGTCAGTATACGGTATATACACAGTGTCAGTATACAGTATATACACAGTGTCAGTATACGGTATATACACAGTGTCAGTATACAGTATATACACAGTGTCAGTATACGGTATATACACAATGTCAGTATACGGTATATACACAGTGTCAGTATACGGTATATACACAGTGTCGGTATACGGTATATACACAGTGTCAGTATACAGTATATACACAATGTCAGTATACGGTATATACACAGTGTCGGTATACGGTATATACACAGTGTCGGTATACGGTATATACACAATGTCGGTATACGGTATATACACAGTGTCGGTATACGGTATATACACAGTGTCAGTATACGGTATATACACAGTGTCAGTATACGGTATATACACAGTGTCAGTATACGGTATATACACAGTGTCAGTATACGGTATATACACAATGTCGGTATACGGTATATACACAATGTCAGTATACGGTATATACACAATGTCGGTATACGGTATATACACAATGTCGGTATACGGTATATACACAGTGTCAGTATACGGTATATACACAATGTCGGTATACGGTATATACACAGTGTCAGTATACGGTATATACACAGTGTCGGTATACGGTATATACACAGTGTCAGTATACGGTATATACACAATGTCAGTATACGGTATATACACAGTGTCAGTATACGGTATATACACAGTGTCAGTATACGGTATATACACAATGTCAGTATACGGTATATACACAGTGTCGGTATACGGTATATACACAGTGTCGGTATACGGTATATACACAGTGTCAGTATACGGTATATACACAATGTCAGTATACGGTATATACACAGTGTCAGTATACGGTATATACACAGTGTCAGTATACGGTATATACACAGTGTCGGTATACGGTATATACACAATGTCAGTATACGGTATATACACAGTGTCAGTATACGGTATATACACAGTGTCAGTATACGGTATATACACAGTGTCGGTATACGGTATATACACAGTGTCGGTATACGGTATATACACAGTGTCGGTATACGGTATATACACAGTGTCAGTATACGGTATATACACAGTGTCGGTATACGGTATATACACAATGTCAGTATACGGTATATACACAGTGTCGGTATACGGTATATACACAGTGTCAGTATACGGTATATACACAGTGTCAGTATACGGTATATACACAATGTCAGTATACGGTATATACACAGTGTCAGTATACGGTATATACACAGTGTCGGTATACGGTATATACACAGTGTCAGTATACGGTATATACACAGTGTCAGTATACGGTATATACACAATGTCAGTATACGGTATATACACAGTGTCGGTATACGGTATATACACAGTGTCGGTATACGGTATATACACAGTGTCAGTATACGGTATATACACAATGTCGGTATACGGTATATACACAATGTCAGTATACGGTATATACACAATGTCAGTATACGGTATATACACAGTGTCAGTATACGGTATATACACAGTGTCGGTATACGGTATATACACAGTGTCAGTATACGGTATATACACAGTGTCAGTATACGGTATATACACAGTGTCAGTATACAGTATACACAATGTCAGTATACGGTATATACACAGTGTCAGTATACGGTATATACACAATGTCAGTATACGGTATATACACAGTGTCAGTATACGGTATATACACAGTGTCAGTATACGGTATATACACAATGTCAGTATACGGTATATACACAGTGTCAGTATACGGTATATACACAGTGTCAGTATACGGTATATACACAGTGTCAGTATACGGTATATACACAGTGTCAGTATACGGTATATACACAATGTCAGTATACGGTATATACACAGTGTCAGTATACGGTATATACACAGTGTCAGTATACGGTATATACACAGTGTCAGTATACGGTATATACACAGTGTCAGTATACGGTATATACACAATGTCAGTATACGGTATATACACAGTGTCGGTATACGGTATATACACAGTGTCAGTATACGGTATATACACAATGTCAGTATACGGTATATACACAGTGTCAGTATACGGTATATACACAGTGTCAGTATACGGTATATACACAGTGTCGGTATACGGTATATACACAATGTCAGTATACGGTATATACACAGTGTCAGTATACGGTATATACACAATGTCGGTATACGGTATATACACAATGTCAGTATACGGTATATACACAATGTCGGTATACGGTATATACACAATGTCGGTATACAGTATATACACAGTGTCAGTATACGGTATATACACAGTGTCAGTATACGGTATATACATAATGTCGGTATACGGTATATACACAATGTCGGTATACGGTATATACACAATGTCAGTATACGGTATATACACAGTGTCAGTATACGGTATATACACAATGTCAGTATACGGTATATACACAGTGTCAGTATACGGTATATACACAGTGTCAGTATACGGTATATACACAGTGTCAGTATACGGTATATACACAGTGTCGGTATACGGTATATACACAATGTCAGTATACGGTATATACACAATGTCAGTATACGGTATATACACAATGTCAGTATACGGTATATACACAATGTCAGTATACGGTATATACACAGTGTCAGTATACGGTATATACACAGTGTCAGTATACGGTATATACACAATGTCAGTATACGGTATATACACAGTGTCAGTATACGGTATATACACAATGTCAGTATACAGTATATACACAGTGTCAGTATACGGTATATACACAGTGTCAGTATACGGTATATACACAATGTCAGTATACGGTATATACACAGTGTCAGTATACGGTATATACACGGTGTCAGTATACGGTATATACACAATGTCGGTATACGGTATATACACAGTGTCAGTATACGGTATATACACAGTGTCAGTATACGGTATATACACAGTGTCAGTATACGGTATATACACAGTGTCAGTATACGGTATATACACAATGTCAGTATACGGTATATAGACAATGTCGGTATACGGTATATACACAATGTCAGTATACGGTATATACACAATGTCAGTATACGGTATATACACAGTGTCAGTATACGGTATATACACAGTGTCAGTATACGGTATATACACAATGTCAGTATACGGTATATACACAGTGTCAGTATACGGTATATACACAATGTCAGTATACGGTATATACACAATGTCAGTATACGGTATATACACAGTGTCAGTATACGGTATATACACAATGTCAGTATACGGTATATACACAGTGTCAGTATACGGTATATACACAGTGTCAGTATACGGTATATACACAGTGTCGGTATACGGTATATACACAATGTCGGTATACGGTATATACACAATGTCAGTATACGGTATATACACAGTGTTAGTATACGGTATATACACAGTGTCGGTATACGGTATATACACAGTGTCGGTATACGGTATATACACAGTGTCAGTATACGGTATATACACAGTGTCAGTATACGGTATATACACAATGTCAGTATACGGTATATACACAATGTCAGTATACGGTATATACACGGTGTCAGTATACGGTATATACACAGTGTCAGTATACGGTATATACACAGTGTCGGTATACGGTATATACACGGTGTCAGTATACGGTATATACACAGTGTCAGTATACGGTATATACACAGTGTCAGTATACGGTATATACACAGTGTCAGTATACGGTATATACACAGTGTCAGTATACGGTATATACACAATGTCAGTATACGGTATATACACAGTGTCAGTATACGGTATATACACAGTGTCAGTATACGGTATATACACAATGTCAGTATACGGTATATACACAGTGTCAGTATACGGTATATACACGGTGTCAGTATACGGTATATACACAGTGTCAGTATACGGTATATACACAATGTCAGTATACGGTATATACACGGTGTCAGTATACGGTATATACACAGTGTCAGTATACGGTATATACACAGTGTCGGTATACGGTATATACACAATGTCAGTATACGGTATATACACAATGTCAGTATACGGTATATACACAGTGTCGGTATACGGTATATACACAATGTCGGTATACGGTATATACACAGTGTCAGTATACGGTATATACACAGTGTCAGTATACGGTATATACACAATGTCAGTATACGGTATATACACAATGTCAGTATACGGTATATACACAGTGTCGGTATACGGTATATACACAGTGTCAGTATACGGTATATACACAGTGTCAGTATACGGTATATACACAGTGTCAGTATACGGTATATACACAGTGTCAGTATACGGTATATACACAGTGTCAGTATACGGTATATACACAGTGTCGGTATACGGTATATACACAGTGTCAGTATACGGTATATACACAGTGTCAGTATACGGTATATACACAGTGTCAGTATACGGTATATACACAGTGTCAGTATACGGTATATACACAATGTCAGTATACGGTATATACACAGTGTCAGTATACGGTATATACACAGTGTCAGTATACGGTATATACACAATGTCAGTATACGGTATATACACAGTGTCAGTATACGGTATATACACAATGTCAGTATACGGTATATACACAATGTCGGTATACGGTATATACACAGTGTCAGTATACGGTATATACACAGTGTCAGTATACGGTATATACACAGTGTCAGTATACGGTATATACACAATGTCAGTATACGGTATATACACAGTGTCAGTATACGGTATATACACAGTGTCAGTATACGGTATATACACAGTGTCGGTATACGGTATATACACAGTGTCAGTATACGGTATATACACAGTGTCAGTATACGGTATATACACAGTGTCAGTATACGGTATATACACAGTGTCAGTATACGGTATATACACAATGTCAGTATACGGTATATACACAGTGTCAGTATACGGTATATACACAATGTCAGTATACGGTATATACACAGTGTCAGTATACGGTATATACACAATGTCAGTATACGGTATATACACAGTGTCAGTATACGGTATATACACAGTGTCAGTATACGGTATATACACAGTGTCAGTATACGGTATATACACAATGTCAGTATACGGTATATACACAGTGTCAGTATACGGTATATACACAATGTCAGTATACGGTATATACACAATGTCAGTATACGGTATATACACAGTGTCGGTATACGGTATATACACAGTGTCAGTATACGGTATATACACAATGTCAGTATACGGTATATACACAATGTCAGTATACGGTATATACACAATGTCAGTATACGGTATATACACAGTGTCAGTATACGGTATATACACAGTGTCGGTATACGGTATATACACAGTGTCAGTATACGGTATATACACAGTGTCAGTATACAGTATACACAATGTCAGTATACGGTATATACACAGTGTCAGTATACGGTATATACACAGTGTCAGTATACGGTATATACACAGTGTCAGTATACGGTATATACACAGTGTCAGTATACGGTATATACACAGTGTCAGTATACGGTATATACACAATGTCGGTATACGGTATATACACAGTGTCGGTATACGGTATATACACAGTGTCAGTATACGGTATATACACAATGTCAGTATACGGTATATACACAGTGTCAGTATACGGTATATACACAATGTCAGTATACGGTATATACACAGTGTCAGTATACGGTATATACACAGTGTCAGTATACGGTATATACACAGTGTCAGTATACGGTATATACACAGTGTCAGTATACGGTATATACACAGTGTCAGTATACGGTATATACACAGTGTCAGTATACGGTATATACACAGTGTCGGTATACGGTATATACACAATGTCAGTATACGGTATATACACAATGTCAGTATACGGTATATACACAATGTCAGTATACAGTATATACACAGTGTCAGTATACAGTATATACACAGTGTCAGTATACGGTATATACACAATGTCAGTATACAGTATATACACAGTGTCAGTGTCAGTATGTGGGTGTGTTTCCTCTCTCTGTCCTGTAGGTGGCGTGCTCAGTCTGCTCTCCGGTGGGGGGGGGGTCATCATCCTCCCCGGAAGTGAAATGTCCCTGAAATGAAAGTAACTTCTCTCCTGATACGGAACCCTCAGCCATGTTATTTTAGGAACACGAATTCCAGAGACGATGGAACCCCCAAATATTCCCCACATATTGCTGATACTTCTTATTCCAGCAGGTAAGTCTCCTTGTACTGCGCTGTGTGGGGGTGCTATCAGTGTAGGGAGGTGGGGGGGTGCTATCAGTGTAGGGGGGGCAGGGAGGGGGGGTGCTATCAGTGTAGGGGGGGGAGGTGGGGGTGCTATCAGTGTAGGGGGGGGGAGGTGGGGGTGCTATCAGTGTAGGGGGGGGGGTGCTATCAGTGTAGGGGGGGGGTGCTATCAGTGTAGGGGGGCAGGGAGGTGGGGGGGTGCTATCAGTGTAGGGGGGCAGGGAGGTGGGGGGGTGCTATCAGTGTAGAGGGGCAGGGAGGGGGGGGGGTGCTATCAGTGTAGAGGGGCAGGGAGGTGGGGGGTGCTATCAGTGTAGGGGGGCAGGGAGGTGGGGGTGCTATCAGTGTAGAGGGGCAGGGAGGTGGGGGGGGGTGCTATCAGTGTACAGGGGCAGGGAGGTGGGGGTGATTATTATTGTAGAGGGGCGGGGAGGTGGGGGGTGATTATTGTAGAGGGGCGGGGAGGTGGGGGGGTGATTATTATTGTAGAGGGGCGGGGAGGTGGGGGGGTGATTATTATTGTAGAGGGGCGGGGAGGTGGGGGTGATTATTATTGTAGAGGGGCGGGGAGGTGGGGGTGATTATTATTGTAGAGGGGCGGGGAGGTGGGGGTGATTATTATTGTAGAGGGGCGGGGAGGTGGGGGGGATTATTGTAGAGGGGCGGGGAGGTGGGGGTGATTATTATTGTAGAGGGGCGGGGAGGTGGGGGTGATTATTATTGTAGAGGGGTGGGGAGGTGGGGGAGATTATTGTAGAGGGGCGGGGAGGTGGGGGTGATTATTATTGTAGAGGGGCGGGGAGGTGGGGGTGATTATTATTGTAGAGGGGCGGGGAGGTGGGGGGGTGATTATTATTGTAGAGGGGCGGGGAGGTGGGGGTGATTATTGTAGAGGGGTGGGGAGGTGGGGGTGATTATTATTGTAGAGGGGCGGGGAACTGGGGGGTGATTATTATTGTAGAGGGACGGGGAGGTGGGGGGTGATTATTAATGTAGAGGGGCGGGGAGGTGGGGGGTGATTATTATTGTAGAGGGACGGGGAGGTGGGGGTGATTATTATTGTAGAGGGGCGGGGAGGTGGGGGGTGATTATTATTGTAGAGGGGCGGGGAGGTGGGGGGTGATTGTTATTGTAGAGGGGCGGGGAGGTGGGGGTGATTATTATTGTAGAGGGGCGGGGAGGTGGGGTGATTATTATTGTAGAGGGGCGGGGAGGTGGGGGGGATTATTATTGTAGAGGGGCGGGGAGGTGGGGGGTGATTATTATTGTAGAGGGGCGGGGAGGTGGGGGGGATTATTATTGTAGAGGGGCGGGGAGGTTGGGGTGATTATTATTGTAGAGGGGCGGGGACGTGGGGGTGATTATTATTGTAGAGGGGCGGGGAGGTGGGGGGGTGATTATTATTGTAGAGGGGCGGGGAGGTGGGGGTGATTATTATTGTAGGGGGGCGGGGAGGTGGGGGTGATTATTATTGTAGAGGGGCGGGGAGGTGGGGGGGATTATTATTGTAGAGGGGCGGGGAGGTGGGGGTGATTATTATTGTAGGGGGGCGGGGAGGTGGGGGTGATTATTATTGTAGGGGGGCGGGGAGGTGGGGGTGATTATTGTAGAGGGGTAGGGAGGTGGGGGGTGATTATTATTGTAGGGGGGCGGGGAGGTGGGGGTGATTATTGTAGAGGGGCGGGGAGGTGGGGGTGATTATTATTGTAGGGGGGCGGGGAGGTGGGGGTGATTATTGTAGAGGGGCGGGGAGGTGGGGGGGATTATTATTGTAGAGGGGCGGGGAGGCGGGGGGTGATTATTATTGTAGAGGGGCGGGGACGTGGGGGTGATTATTATTGTAGAGGGGCGGGGAGGTGGGGGGTGATTATTATTGTAGAGGGGCGGGAAGGTGGGGGGTGATTTTTATTGTAGAGGGGCGGGGAGGTGGGGGGTGATTATTATTGTAGAGGGGCGGGAGGTGGGGGGGATTATTATTGTAGAGGGGCGGGGAGGTTGGGGTGATTATTATTGTAGAGGGGCGGGGACGTGGGGGTGATTATTATTGTAGAGGGGCGGGGAGGTGGGGGGTGATTATTATTGTAGGAGGGCGGGGAGGTGGGGGTGATTATTATTGTAGGGGGGCGGGGAGGTGGGGGTGATTATTGTAGAGGGGTAGGGAGGTGGGGGGTGATTATTATTGTAGGGGGGCGGGGAGGTGGGGGTGATTATTGTAGAGGGGCGGGGAGGTGGGGGTGATTATTATTGTAGAGGGGCGGGGAGGTGGGGGGTGATTATTATTGTAGAGGGGCGGGGAGGTCGGGGGGATTATTATTGTAGAGGGGCGGGGAGGTCGGGGGGATTATTATTGTAGAGGGGCGGGGAGGTGGGGGGGGATTATTATTGTAGAGGGGAGGTGGGGGTGATTATTATTGTAGAGGGGCGGGGAGGTGGGAGGTGATTATTATTGTAGAGGGGCGGGGAGGTGGGGGTGATTATTATTGTAGAGGGGCGGGGAGGTGGGGGTGATTATTATTGTAGAGGGGCGGGGAGGTGGGGGTGATTATTATTGTAGAGGGGCGGGGAGGTGGGGGTGATTATTATTGTAGAGGGGCGGGGAGGTGGGGGGATTAATATTGTAGAGGGGCGGGGAGGTGGGGGTGATTATTGTAGAGGGGCGGGGAGGTGGGGGGATTAATATTGTAGAGGGGCGGGGATTTGGGGGTGATTATTATTGTAGAGGGGCGGGGAGGTGGGGGTGATTAATATTGTAGAGGGGCAGGGAGGTGGGGGTGATTATTATTGTAGAGGGGCGGGGAGGTGGGGGTGATTATTATTGTAGTGGGGCGGGGAGGTGGGGGGGATTATTATTGTAGAGGGGCGGGGAGGTGGGGGTGATTATTATTGTAGAGGGGCGGGGAGGTGGGGGTGATTATTGTAGAGGGGCAGGGAGGTGGGGGGGATTATTATTGTAGAGGGGCGGGGAGGTGGGGGTGATTATTATTGTAGAGGGGCGGGGAGGTGGGGGGTAGTATTGTAGAGGGGCGGGGAGGTGGGGGGTGATTATTGTAGAGGGGCGGGGAGGTGGGGGTGATTATTATTGTAGAGGGGCGGGGAGGTGGGGGGTGATTATTGTAGAGGGGCGGGGAGGTGGGGGTGATTACTGTAGAGGGGCGGGGAGGTGGGGGGGATTATTGTAGAGGGGCGGGGAGGTGGGGGGTAGTATTGTAGTGGGGCGGGGAGGTGGGGGGTGATTATTGTAGAGGGGCGGGGAGGTGGGGGTGATTACTTTAGAGGGGCGGGGAGGTGGGGGGGATTATTGTAGAGGGGCGGGGAGGTGGGGGTGATTATTGTAGAGGGGCGGGGAGGTGGGAGTGATTATTGTAGAGGGGCGGGGAGGTGGGGGGGATTACTGTAGAGGGGCGGGGAGGTGGGGGGGAATATTGTAGAGGGGCGGGGAGGTGGGTGGTAGTATTGTAGTGGGGCGGGGAGGTGGGGGTGATTACTGTAGAGGGGCGGGGAGGTGGGGGTGATTTTTGTAGAGGGGCGGGGAGGTGGGGGGATTACTGTAGAGGGGCGGGGAGGTGGGGGTGATTACTGTAGAGGGGCGGGGAGGTGGGGGTGATTATTATTGTAGAGGGGCGGGGAGGTGGGGGGGATTACTGTAGAGGGGCGGGGAGGTGGGGGGATTATTGTAGAGGGGCGGGGAGGTGGGGGTGATTACTTTAGAGGGGCGGGGAGGTGGGGGGGATTACTGTAGAGGGGCGGGGAGGTTGGGGGGATTACTGTAGAGGGGCGGGGAGGTGGGGGGGATTACTGTAGAGGGGCGGGGAGGTGGGGGGATTACTGTAGAGGGGCGGGGAGGTGGGGGGGATTACTGTAGAGGGGCGGGGAGGTGGGGGGATTACTGTAGAGGGGCGGGGAGGTGGGGGGGGATTACTGTAGAGGGGCGGGGAGGTGGGGGGATTACTGTAGAGGGGCGGGGAGGTGGGGGGAATTACTGTAGAGGGGCGGGGAGGTGGGGGGATTACTGTAGAGGGGCGGGGAGGTGGGGGGGATTACTGTAGAGGGGCGGGGAGGTGGGGGGTAGTATTGTAGTGGGGCGGGGAGGTGGGGGGGATTACTGTAGAGGGGCGGGGAGGTGGGGGGGATTATTGTAGAGGGGCGGGGAGGTGGGGGGATTACTGTAGAGGGGCGGGGAGGTGGGGGGGATTACTGTAGAGGGGCGGGGAGGTGGGGGGATTACTGTAGAGGGGCGGGGAGGTGGGGGGGATTACTGTAGAGGGGCGGGGAGGTGGGGGGATTACTGTAGAGGGGCGGGGAGGTGGGGGGGATTACTGTAGAGGGGCGGGGAGGTGGGGGGGATTACTGTAGATGGGCGGGGAGGTGGGGGGGATTACTGTAGAGGGGCGGGGAGGTGGGGGGGATTATTGTAGAGGGGCGGGGAGGTGGGGGGTAGTATTGTAGAGGGGCGGGGAGGTGGGGGGGATTACTGTAGAGGGGCGGG
Source organism: Staurois parvus (assembly GCF_062004578.1). Lineage (NCBI taxonomy): Eukaryota > Metazoa > Chordata > Amphibia > Anura > Ranidae > Staurois > Staurois parvus. The sequence goes on from NW_028320792.1 coordinate 17,148, forward strand.
GAGGTGGGGGGGATTACTGTAGAGGGGCGGGGAGGTGGGGGGGATTATTGTAGAGGGGCGGGGAGGTGGGGGGGATTATTGTAGAGGGGCGGGGAGGTGGGGGGGATTACTGTAGAGGGGCGGGGAGGTGGGGGGGATTATTGTAGAGGGGCGGGGAGGTGGGGGGTAGTATTGTAGAGGGGCGGGGAGGTGGGGGGGATTACTGTAGAGGGGCGGGGAGGTGGGGGGGATTACTGTAGAGGGGCGGGGAGGTGGGGGGGATTATTGTAGAGGGGCGGGGAGGTGGGGGGGATTATTGTAGAGGGGCGGGGAGGTGGGGGGGATTACTGTAGAGGGGCGGGGAGGTGGGGGGGATTATTGTAGAGGGGCGGGGAGGTGGGGGGTAGTATTGTAGAGGGGCGGGGAGGTGGGGGGGATTACTGTAGAGGGGCGGGGAGGTGGGGGGGGATTACTGTAGAGGGGCGGGGAGGTGGGGGGGATTATTGTAGAGGGGCGGGGAGGTGGGGGGATTATTGTAGAGGGGCGGGGGGGTGGGGGGGATTACTGTAGAGGGGCGGGGAGGTGGGGGGGATTATTGTAGAGGGGCGGGGAGGTGGGGGGTAGTATTGTAGAGGGGCGGGGAGGTGGGGGGGATTACTGTAGAGGGGCGGGGAGATGGGGGGGATTATTGTAGAGGGGCGGGGAGGTGGGGGGGATTACTGTAGAGGGGCGGGGAGGTGGGGGGGATTACTGTAGAGGGGCGGGGAGGTGGGGGGGATTACTGTAGAGGGGCGGGGAGGTGGGGGGTAGTATTGTAGTGGGGTGGGGAGGTGGGGGGGATTACTGTAGAGGGGCGGGGAGGTGGGGTGTAGTTCTATTTCTGTAATAATTGGTGACAGTTCAGTGGGGGAGATTTACTAACACTGGAGAGAGCAGAATCTGGTGCAGCTGGGAATGGCAGCCAATCGGCTTGTAGCTTCAGCTCCTTCAGTGAAGCTTTGGCAATAAAACCTGGAAGCTGATTGGTTCCTATGCAGAGCTGCAAAGAGACAGGCAGCATGTGAAAAGTGCTGTAACCCATAGCAACCACTCAACATGCTGTTCCTGGCAGTGGAGTCCTGGGTGGAGAACGTTGTGTAGATTCGGCTCTTTGCTGCCCACACACAGAACCACCAACAGTCTTCAATCTGCTGTCAGATGCTTCACACCCCACAGATCTGAGGCCACTGGATGGTCGTTCCCGTCGTCCCCGATATGGCCAGAACAGCGCCCAATCCAAAGGTGGAGCCATCGGTGTGAACACAAAACCATTTGGAAGAGTCAGGAGCAGCCAAAACGGGAGCATGGATCAGATCATGTTTGAGCTTTTGGAAAGCCGTTTCACACTCCGGGGACCACACAACCTGTCGGGCAGATTCTTCCGGGTCAGATCCGTTAGGGGTTTAGCAATGGCGCTGTAGTTGGGGATGAATTTACGGTAGTACCCCGCAGTGCCTAGGAAGGCAAGGAACTGGGTCTTGGTTTGGGGAGTGGGCCAATTTACTACCGCTTCCACCTTTGCCGGTGCCGGTCGTTGCTTCCCACATCCTACCCGATGTCCTAGATATTGGACCTCGGACACCCCAACGTGGCATTTGTCCGGCCGGATGGTCAGCCCTGCTTGCCCAATGTGATCAAGCACTTCCCTGAGGTGTCGGAGGTGATCCTCCCAACTATCACTGTAGATAGCTATATCGTCTAGATAGGCGCAGGAGAAGTCCTGCAGCCCATCCAACATCTTATCTACCATTCTCTGAAAGGTAGCCGGGGCGTTCTTCATCCCAAACGGCATGACCCTGGACTGGTACAAGCCGAACGGGGTGATGAATGCCGACTTTGGTACCGCGTCCGCATCCAGCGGAATCTGCCAGTCCTCCTTGCAGAGATCGATGGTGGTAAGATAATTACCTCTGGCCATCCGGTCCAGCAGCTCGTCTATCCGGGACATGGGGTATGCATCGGTCACGGTCCGGTCATTGAACCTCCAGTAGTCCACACTGAACCGGACGGTTCCGTCCTTCTTGGGTACCAGGACCACTGGGGAGGCCCAGGGACTGTCAGAGGGTTCTATCACACCTAAATCTAACATTTCCTTAATCTCTCTTCTCATCCCTTCTCTGATGGACTCGGGCACTCAGTAGGCCGCCTGCTTCAGGGGGCCTGACCCTGCGTGTCTACCCGGTGGGCAGTTGTGGTGGTGTAACCGGGCAGAGACGAGAACAGTCCTCGGAGCTCTTGGAGCAGTTGGTGGGCCTGTTCCTGGGCCTTGGGAGGCAGCCGTGTGCTGATATCTACATCCGCTACACTCAGCTGGGACTGTCCGTCCCCCGGCAGCCCCGGCAGAAGAAGCCTTTCTGAGTCATCGGTAGCCGGAGCACATATAGCAGCTACACTCTCCTGTCGTTCGATGAACGGTTTCAGCATATTCACATGGAAGGTTCTCCGGATCCTTCCATCCGAACAGCGAGCTACAATGTACGTGGTATCACAGAGTTGCTCCACCACTTGGTACGGGCCCTGCCAGGCAGCCTGTAATTTGTCATGCCTGACTGGTTTCAAGGCCAACACTTTCTGTCCTAAGCGAAATGTTCGGTCTCGGTCAGACTGGTCGTACCACCATTTCTGTCGGCTCTGGGCGGCCTCAAGGTTGTCCTGTACTAGGGTCGTCAACCGTTGTAGCCTCTCCCTGAGCTCCAGCACATAGGCCACCACCGAGGTCCCCTCCTTGGCCACTGCTCCCTCCCAGTGTTCGAGTAAGGAGATCCAGGGGTCCCCGAACCCTCCGGCCGTACAGCAGCTCGAAGGGAGAGAACCCAGTGGACTCCTGCGGTACCTCTCAGTAGGCGAACAGGAGGTGGGGAAGATGCCGCTCCCAGTCCTTATGGGACATGGTAAACGTTCGGAGGAGCTGTTTCAGCGTACCATTAAACCGTTCGCAGAGCCCGTTGATCTGGGGGTGGTAGGGAGAGCTGTACAGCGGTCTGATCCCACACAACTTCCAGAGTTGTTGGGTAAGCTCGGCCGTGAACTGCGTGCCTTGGATGGTCAGGATCTCCCGAGGAAATCCTACCCGAGTAAAGATCTGCAGCAGGGCTTGAGCAACTGTTTCTGCCTGCACATCTCTCAGCGCTACGGCCTCCGGGTACCGGGTGGCATAGTCAAGATATATTTCTTGCCTGTGGTACTAGGCCGTTTCAGGGGCCGCACTAGGTCCACAGTGATATGACTGAAAGGTTCCCCGGCTATGGGTAGGGGTCTCAGAGTGGCCCTGGGCCTGTCTCCCTGCTTCCCTACCTTCTGGCAGACCTCACAAGACCGACAGTAGTCCCGAATGTCCACCGATACTCCTGGCCAGAAGAAACTCTGGGTTAAGCGATGCAGGGTTCCGTCGGTTGCCCAAATGCTCAGCAAGGGGAATATCATGTGCAATCTGGAGGAGGTCACGCTGATACTTCCTCGGTACTACCATCTGCCGGTGAGGTATTTGGGCAGCTCCCACCCCTGTTCCCCCGTGGACCCTGTACAACTTGCCCTGGTCCCACTCATACCGCACATCTCTCAATCCCCCAGGATCACTTCCAGCCCTCCGTCTATAGGGGTCTAAGGTCCAGTCACTGGCTGTTTCTTTAGCGAAATCAGCAGGGGAATCCCAGGTCAGGGCAGGGACAAGCTCAGCAGGGGGTGGGTATTCGACTCTTACTGGAACCTTGGCAGGTGGAGCGGCAGCATGCTCTCTAGTCTGGTGGCGAGTGCTGACCGGATGAGCTTCGACAGGGGTCTTGGTGCCAAAAGTGGAGACCAGGACTCCCAGATTATTTCCAAGGAGAACCTCAGCCGGCAGGTTCTGGATTACTCCAATTTCAACGTCCCTGGCCCCGGCCCCCCAGTCCAGATGAACCCTTGCGATAGGAATCCGGTAGACATAGCCTCCCGCTACCTGTACGGCCACAGACTGCCCAGTCTTGGCCCAGTTGGACTAGGGTGAGTGTGGCCCTAGTGTCCCGTAATCCTTGGGCCCGATGGCCGTTAACATGGACAAACTGTTGGTGATGTCAGCGATTGTCCGGGGTGGCAGCCTGGAGAGGGTTAGCCTCATGAAAGACCCCGATGTCCTCATCCTCGGTTGTTAAATTCCTTCATGAAGAAGCGGTGTCACTTGGGTGGTCCTGTAGGGAGTAGGCAGAAGCTCAGCCATAGGGAGTGGTAGGTCGGTTGGAAGTGCCCCGAGGGGGTTGGCTGCTCTGGGGCCTTGGTGGATTCCGGGGGCAATGAATGTGGATGTGCCCTGTTTGGTTGCAGCCATAACAGCGTGGGCCAGACGGCTTTGGGTTAGAAGGTGTGGGTGGTCTGAGGTATTCTCGGGTGACCAGAGTGGGCACCACTGGTTGTGGACGAGGTGCAGGGGGAATGGTGGGCTCGGTTAGCCTCCTGTTGTCCAGGTACTCATCTGCCCATTGACTAGCATCGGCTAAGGTTAGGGGGTGTTTGTCCCGGACCCGATGTCTAACACCCCCTGGAAGTCCATTGTAAAACTGCTCCAGTAACAGCAGTTGTAACAGTTCCTCTAGCTTGGTGATCTGACACCCTCGGACCCAGCTGCGGGCAGCGTGTTGTAACTGATGTCCCCATTCAGTGAAGGTCTTCTGGGGTTTCTTCTTGAGTGCCTGGAACTTTAAGCCGTACACCTCTGGGGTGAGAGCGCAGCGGGCCAGCAAGTGTTCCTTAACAAAATCCTAATCCAAGCAGTAGCTGTTGGGTACAGTCCTTAACGTGTCTGCAGCCCGGCCGCTTAGCTTGCTGCTCAAAATGGGGACCCGGTCTTGGGCTGCCGCACCATGGATGGTGCACAACCATTCAGAGTCCTGAAGAAAGCTGTCAGTGTCCCCATCCACCTCCGAGAAAGTTTTAAAAGCAGCGTAGGGAATTTTCTTTGGTCCGGTTGCAGTCTGGAGAAGGCGGGAGGTAATCCCCTCCCAGACCGAATCCTCGGTGGATGATCGGGAATGACTAAGCCGCAGTTGGGTGGCATCATCCAGGGCCTTGGAAATCTATTCAGAGGTGGGAGCGCTGCTGAACAGAGCCAAACGCCACTCCACCTCTTGTTGTAAATCCGAATGGTATAGGGGTTTCTGTACAGTGCTAAGAGGGCCTGGCGTTTCAGGGGCCGATGAGCTGCTCTGTTCCTCCAACTCCTTCCGTGAAGCGGAGTTCACTTCTGGCAGAGCGGTGTTTGCTTCAAGCGTAGTGGAGTGCGCATCAGGTGAAGTGGGGTGCGCATCAGGTGAAGTGGGGTGCGCATCAGGTGAAGTGGGGTGCGCAGCAGGTGAAGTGGGGTGTGCATCAGGTGAAGTGGGGTGCGCATCCGCTTGGTCCAGGGCCATAATCTCATCCAACAGTTCCTCTCTGGTCTTGGAGCCAGTGATACCTCCCCGAGCGACAAGCAGGCTTTGGAGGGCTGGCTTCCGGAGGTCATATACATCCATCTGGCTGAGCAGGGACGTCTCCGTGAAAAAGATGGGGTCCCGGTTGGTGGTTTGGACTTTCTCCGCAATGAGGAAAGATCCCACCGCTGCCAACCAGTTGTGGCGGAACCGTTCTGCCTGGGCTTCCTCGTGCGGAGTGATACTTCACACCCAATGGTCCTCTTTTCCAGCAAGTCTTCCAGCGCTCTGCCAAGGTGGGTATTATAGCTCAAAGGCAATCCTTCACCAATATCCCAAACCACGAGTCGGAACTTCCTGTAGGGTGAAAATGAATGAATTGTTATTGAACATAGCTCAGTATATACAGCACATCCTGGCAGTAATCCCCGCCCCCTTCACCCCCCCAGACAGTCTGGCACCTGGTTTTCCCCACCCACAACAAAACTCTACAACACAACAGCAATCAGCACAGTATGAACTCTGTAGAAGTGAAAGACTACAAGTCCCCATTCCCCTAAACAAACAGTGTAGAATGTCTGTCTACATAACAGCTGATAAACATATACAGCTTTACTGAGGAGAACGGGAAGACCACTTACCGAGGGGAGAAGGGGAAGATCACTTACCAAGGGGAGAATGGGAAGACCACGTACCGAGGGGAGAATGGGAAGACCGCTTACCAAGGGGAGAACGGGAAGACCACTTACCGAGGGGAGAATGGGAAGACCACGTACCGAGGGGAGAATGGGAAGACCACGTACCGAGGGGAGAAGGGGAAGACCACGTACCGAGGGGAGAAGGGGAAGACCACGTACCGAGGGGAGAAGGGGAAGACCACGTACCGAGGGGAGAAGGGGAAGACCGCTTACCGAGGGGAGAACGGGAAGACCACGTACCGAGGGGAGAACGGGAAGACCGCTTACCGAGGGGAGAACTGGAAGACCACTTACCAAGGGGAGAAAACCGGAAAAAAAATGTCATCACAAAGGGACTGTTCGCCACAATGGCCACCTTCCCACATCCCGGGAAAGGCATTTATACCCGGGACTCCTTCTGAGGATGGCCACCTTCGCACATCACGGGAGAAGTATTTATACCCGGGACTGCATCCCGAGGACTGCCACCTTCCCACATCGCGGAAGAGGTATTTATACCCGTGACTCCTTCCTGAGGATAGCCACCTTCGCACATCCCAGGAGAGGTATTTATACCCTGGAATCCATCCCGAGGACTGCCACCTTCCCAATCCCGGAAGAGGTATTTATACCCGTTACTCTTTCCTGAGAATAGCAAGCGTCGCACATCCCAGGAGAGGTATTTATACCCTGGAATCCATCCTGAGGATGGCCACCTTCCCAATCCCGGGAGAGGTATTTATACCCGGGACTCCTTCCTGAGGATAGCCACCTTCGAACATCCCAAGAGGGGCATTTATACCTGGGAGTCCATCCTGAGGACGGCCACCTTCCCACATCCCTGGAGAGGTATTTATACCCAGGACTCCTTCCTGAAGGCAACCACCTTCACACATCCCGGGAGGGGCATTTATACCAGTGACTCCATCTCGAGGACAACCACCTGCCCACATCCCGGGAGGGACATTTATGCCCAGGACTCCTGAGGATAGCCACCTTCCAACATCCCGGGAGGGTCATTTATACCCGGGACTCCATCCCGTGGACGGCCACCTTCCCACGTCCCGGGAGAGGTATTCATATCCGGACTCCATCCTGAGAAGAGTGTGGAGGTATGACAGTGATCTGTATGTACAGGAGAGGAGTGGGGGGGGTATGACAGTGATCGGTACGTACAGGAGAGGAGTGTGGGGGGTATGACAGTGATCGGTACGTACAGGAGAGGAGTGTGGGGGGTATGACAGTGATCGGTACGTACAGGAGTGTGGGGGGTATGACAGTGATCGGTACGTACAGGAGAGGAGTGTGGGAGGTATGACAGTGATCGGTACGTACAGGAGAGGAGTGTGGGGGGTATGACAGTGATCGGTATATACAGGAGAGGAGTGTGGAGGTATGACAGTGATCGGTACGTACAGGAGAGGAGTGTGGGGTATGACAGTGATCAGTATGTACAGGAGAGGAGTGTGGACGGTATGACAGTGATCAGTATGTACAGGAGAGGAGTGTAGAGGTATGACAGTGATCGTTATGTACAGGAGAGGAGTGTGGGGGGTATGACAGTGATCGTTATGTACAGGAGAGGAGTGTGGGGGGTATGACAGTGGTCGGTATGTACAGGAGAGGAGTGTGGGGGGGTATGACCGTGATCGGTATGTACAGGAGAGGAGTGTGGGGGGTATGACGGTGATCGGTATGTACAGGAGAGGAGTGTGGAGGGTATGACGGTGATCGGTATGTACAGGAGAGGAGTGTGGAGGGTATGACGGCAATCGGTATGTACAGGAGAGGAGTGTGGAGGGTATGACGGTGATCGGTATGTACAGGAGAGGAGTGTGGAGGTATGACAGTGATCGGTATGTACAGGAGAGGAGTGTGGAGGTATGACAGTGATCGGTATGTACAGGAGAGGAGTGTGGAGGTATGACAGGGAGCGGTATGTACAGGAGAGGAGTGTGGAGGGTATGACAGTGATCGGTATGTACAGGAGAGGAGTGCGGAGGTATGACAGTGATCGGTATGTACAGGAGAGGAGTGTGGGAGGTATGACAGTTATCTGTATGTACAGGAGAGGGGTGTGGAGATATGACAGTGGGCACTATGTTTGGGAGAAGCGGTAGGAGGGGATGACAGTGGGCACTATGTTCAGGAGAAGCTGTGGGAGGGGATGACAGTGGGCACTATGTTCGGGAGAAGCGGGAGGAGGGGATGACAGTGGGCACTATGTTCTGGAGAAGCGGTAGGAGGGGATGACAGTGTGCACTATGTTTGGGAGAAGCGATGGGAGGGGATGACAGTGTGCACTATGTTCGGGAGAAGCGGTAGGAGGGGATGACAGTGGGCACTGTGTTTGGGAGAAGCGATGGGAGGGGATGACAGTGTGCACTATGTTTGGGAGAAGCGATGGGAGGGGATGACAGTGTGCACTATGTTCGGGAGAAGCGATGGGAGGGGATGACAGTGGGCACTGTGTTCGGGAGAAGCGATGGGAGGGGATGACAGTGGGCACTGTGTTTGGGAGAAGCGATGGGAGGGGATGACAGTGTGCACTATGTTCGGGAGAAGCGGTAGGAGGGGATGACAGTGGGCACTATGTTCGGGAGAAGCGATGGGAGGGGATGACAGTGGGCACTATGTTTGGGAGAAGCAGTAGGAGGGTATGGCAGTGGGCACTGTGTTTGGGAGAAGCGGTAGGAGGGGATGACAGTGGGCACTGTGTTTGGGAGAAGCGATGGGAGGGGATGACAGTGGGCACTGTGTTTGGGAGAAGCGGTAGGAGGGGATGACAGTGGGCACTATGTTTGGGAGAAGCGATGGGAGGGGATGACAGTGGGCACTATGTTTGGGAGAAGCGGTAGGAGGGGATGACAGTGGGCACTATGTTCAGGAGAAGCTGTGGGAGGGGATGACAGTGTGCACTTTGTTCGGGAGAAGCAGTAGGAGGGTATGACAGTGGGCACTATGTTTGGGAGAAGCGGTAGGAGGAGATGACAGTGGGTGAAGCTGGAGTACACAATTCTCTGATTTGATATAGGTGACACAATGATAATTCCTTCCTCACTTTTGGGGTAAAATAAAGTTTGTTTATTTTTTTAGGGGCTCTGAAGGTTGCAATGAGGACCCCAGTTGTGTCAGTCCTGAGGGATGAAGATGTCTCCATTCCCTGTGATATATATGATCTGAATTTCAGGAGAGCCATTTCAGTAGTATGGAAAAGGACATCGGAGGACGGCACGGAGTACGATGTCTATGAATATATAGATGGAAACGCGAAGTCATACAGACCGGGATCTTACATGGAGACGAAGAAGATCCAGTATGGAAGCGCAGAGCTGCACATCCCCGGGGCGCAGTTCTCTGATGAGGGGCAGTACTCCTGTAGGGTGATAAATACTCCAGAACTAGCTGTAGGTAGATCTACCCTACAGGTGTCAGGTGAGTGGAGGCAACCTTCCATATGATGGTCTTGGAATACTTTGTTATTATACAGGATTTATATAGCGCCCACAGTGTGTGCAGCGCTGTACAACATAAAGGCAGACATTACAATTACAATGCAATTTGGTACAAAAGGAAACAGAGGGTCCTGATCCTGAGAGCTTACAATCTAGGAGGAAGGGTTGAGTGATACAAAAGGTAATAGCTGTGGGGGGATGGGCTGATTTAGGAAATAAAAGGCATTTTACTAGGTAGAAGCAGGATAGGCTTCTTTAAAGAGAAACGTTTTCAGGGATCGTCTAAAGGTGGATATACAGGAGACAGCCGGACAGATTGGGGTAGGAAGTTCCATAGGATGGGAGAAGCTCGGGAGAAGTCCTGGAGGCGAGCATGGGAAGAAGTGACACGGGAACTAGAGAGCAGAAGGTCTTGGGAGGTTGGTTGATATTTTAAGACCAGGTTGGTGATGTAGCTGGGGGCGGAGTTCTGGATAGCTTTGTAAGTTGTTTGTATTTTGAATTTTAGTCGTTGGGTGAGTGGAAGCCAATGGAGGGATTGGCAGAGAGGGGTGGAGGACACTGAATGGAGACCAGTGGAGGGATTGGCAGAGAGGGATGGAGGACACTGAATGGAAGCCAATGGAGGGATTGGCAGAGAGGGGTGGAGGACACTGAATGGAGGCCAGTGGAGGGATTGGCAGAGAGGGATGGATGACATTGAATGGAGCCCAGTGGAGGGATTGGCAGAGAGGGGTGGAGGACACTGAATGGAAACCAGTGGTGGGATTGGCAGAGAGGGATGGAGGACACTGAATGGAGGCCAGTGGAGGGATTGGCAGAGAGGGGTGGAGGACACTGAATGGAGGCCAGTGGAGGGACTGGCAGAGAGGGATGGATGACATTGAATGGAGGCCAGTGGAGGGATTGGCAGAGAGGGGTGGAGGACACTGAATGGAAACCAGTGGTGGGATTGGCAGAGAGGGATGGAGGACACTGAATGGAGACCAGTGGGAGGGATTGGCAGAGAGGGGTGGAGGACACTGAATGGAGACCAGTGGAGGGATTGGCAGAAAGGGGTGGAGGCTAGTGGAGGGATTGGCAGAGAGGGGTAGCAGACACTGACCGGTTGGTAAGGTGGATGACCCTGGCAGCAGTATTCATGATGGAATGGAGGGGGTGGTGGCCTATGCAAAGGTAAGCCAATGAGGAGGGAGTTGTAGTTGAGGCGAGAGATGACCTGGGAGAGAATTTGGAGCTTTGTGGTATCATTGGTTAAAAAGGGGCGTATTCTGGAGATGTTGCGTAGGTTGAGGCACCATGATTTGGATGTGGGCTTGAGTGGATAGTTCAGAATTCAGAGTTACCCCTAGCACTCTGGCATGTAGGGATGGGTTGATAGTGGTGCTATTGATCCAGACCAAGAAATCAGGGGAAGAGGCCCGTGGGGGGAGGTAATATTATGAGCTCAGTTTTGGATAGATTGAGTTTTCTAGGAAGTGGAGTGACATCCAGTCTGATATGTCGGTGATACATGAGGAAACTGATGGGGTGAGCTGAGGAGTAGAGATAGATTTGTGTGTCATCAGCATGGAGCTGGTTTTGGAAACCATGAGAAGCTATCAGCTGACCCAAGGAAGAAGTGTAGATGGAGAATAGGAGAGGTCCAAGTACAGAACCTTGGGGGACCCCGACAGTAAGAGGAGTAGGAGAGGAGGAAGTAGAGTTGTGACACTGAAGGTGCGGCGAGATAGGTAAGATTCGAACCAATAGAGAGTACAGTCATGGAGACCAAGTAAATACAGTTTTTTGAGGAGGAGGGGGCGGTCAGCTTTGTCAAAGGCAGTGGGGAGGTCCAAGAGCAAGAGTACAGAATAGTCACCATTGGTTTCAGTGGTTAGTAAGTCGTTTGTGAGTTTTAGGAGAGCAGTTTCTGTGGAGTGTTGTGGGCGAAATCCAGACTCAAGGGATTCGAGAAAGTTATTCCCAATGAGGTGGGAGCTCAGCTGGTTGTAGACTAGATGTGCAAGGAGTTTGGAGGCAAAAAAGAGGAAGGAGATGGGTCTTAGGTTGTCAGGATTGGTGGGGTCCAGTGAGGCCTTTTTAAGTATGGGGGTGACTAGCGCATATTTTAGAGAGTTGGGGAACATGCCAGTAGAAAGGGAGAGATTGAAGATATGAGTGAAGGATAGAGCCAGAGGGTGACCGTAGTATTTGCGAGGGAACAGGGTCCAGGGGGCAAGTGGTTAGGTGGGCTTCAGAAAGCAGTTGACCAACCTCCTCTATAGTAGCTGGGTTACACAAGGGAATTATAGATTGTGCAGGTGGACAAGGGGTGTAGGGTGAGGGAGATGTCTGGCGGACAAGGGGTGTAGGGTGAGGGAGATGTCTGGCGGACAAGGGGTGTAGGGTGAGGGAGATGTCTGGCGGACAAGGAGTGTAGGGTGAGGGGGATGTCTGGCGGACAAGGGGTGTAGGGTGAGGGAGATGTCTGGCGGACAAGGAGCGTAGGGTGATGGAGATGTCTGGCGGACAAGGAGCGTAGGGTGAGGGAGATGTCTGGCGGACAAGGAGCGTAGGGTGAGGGAGATGTCTGGCGGACAAGGGGCGTAGGGTGAGGGAGATGTCTGGCGGACAAGGAGCGTAGGGTGATGGAGATGTCTGGCGGACAAGGAGCGTAGGGTGAGGGAGATGTCTGGCGGACAAGGAGCGTAGGGTGAGGGAGATGTCTGGCGGACAAGGGGCGTAGGGTGAGGGAGATGTCTGGCGGACAAGGAGCGTAGGGTGAGGGAGATGTCTGGCGGACAAGGAGCGTAGGGTGAGGGAGATGTCTGGCGGACAAGGAGGGTAGGGTGAGGGAGATGTCTGGCGGACAAGGAGCGTAGGGTGAGGGAGATGTCTGGCGGACAAGGAGCGTAGGGTGAGGGAGATGTCTGGCGGACAAGGGGTGTAGGGTGAGGGAGATGTCTGGCGGACAAGGAGGGTAGGGTGAGGGAGATGTCTGGCGGACAAGGGGTGTAGGGTGAGGGAGATGTCTGGTGGACAAGGGGTGTAGGGTGAGGGGGATGTCTGGCGGACAAGGAGGGTAGGGTGAGGGAGATGTCTGGCAGACAAGGGGCGTAGGGTGAGGGAGATGTCTGGTGGACAAGGAGTGTAGGGTGAGGGAGATGTCTGGTGGACAAGGAGCGTAGGGTGAGGGAGATGTCTGGTGGACAAGGAGCGTAGGGTGAGGGAGATGTCTGGCGGACAAGGAGCGTAGGGTGAGGGAGATATCTGTACAGTGGAGATCTCGTCACGAATTGTATCAATCTTCTTTTTGAAGTGATTAGCGATCTCCTGGGCAGTGAGTGAGTTAGTGGGTGGAGGTAAAGAAGGACGAAGTAGAGAATTGAAGGCAGAAAAGAGTTGATGGGGATTGTGTGAGAGGGTGTTAATGAGAGGGATAACATAGGTCTGTGTGGAGACAAGAATTGTATTTTTGAAGGGCAGATTTATGTTGGGCGAAGTCTTGCTGGGTCCTAGTCTGACACCATAAATGCTCCAGAGCACGACTATGTTTTTTAAGGCATCTGGTATTGTCTGTTTGCCAGGGCTGTAGCGGTCGGGGCCTAATTCTTTGTTAGATATTCCGGAAGCAGTAATATGGGCGGAGTTAGAGATTCCGGAAGCAGTAATATGGGCGGAGTTAGAGATTCCGGAAGCAGTAATATGGGCGGAGTTAGAGATTCCGGGAGCAGTCATATGGGCGGAGTTAGAGATTCCGGAAGCAGTAATATGGGCGGAGTTAGAGATTCCGGAAGCAGTAATATGGGCGGAGTTAGAGATTCCGGAAGCAGTAATATGGGCGGAGTTAGAGATTCCGGAAGCGGTAATATGGGCGGAGTTAGAGCTTCCGGAAGCAGTAATATGGACAGTTAGAGATTCCAGAAGCAGTAATATGGGCGGAGTTAGAGATTCCGGAAGCAGTAATATGGGCGGAGTTAGAGATTATGGAAGCAGTAATATGGGCGGAGTTAGAGATTCCGGAAGCAGTAATATGGGCAGAGTTAGAGATTCCGGAAGCAGTAATATGGGCGGAGATAGAGCTTCCGGAAGCAGTAATATGGACAGTTAGAGATTCCAGAAGCAGTAATATGGGCGGAGTTAGAGATTCCGGAAGCAGTAATATGGGCGGAGTTAGAGATTATGGAAGCAGTAATATGGGCGGAGTTAGAGATTCCGGAAGCAGTAATATGGGCAGAGTTAGAGATTCCGGAAGCAGTAATATGGGCGGAGTTAGAGATTCCGGAAGCAGTAAGAATTACCAATAAAAACATTGATAGTTATGAATTCGGCTTCATTTTTAAGTTATTGGTGGATTTTGAAAGCATTATAAATTACATATAACAGTGCAGGTGGATTAGCATTCATACATGGCATGGGCGATACTACAGGTGGAGGTGGATGGTACAGGCTGATGGTGGAGGTGGATGGATGCAGGTGGATGGTGCATGTGGATGGTGGAGGTGGATAGTGCTTGGTGCAGGTTGATGGTGGAGGTGGATGGATACAGGTGGATGGTGCATGGTGTCATGGTGGAGGTGGATGGTACAGGTGGATTGTGGAGCTGGATGGATGCAGGTGGATGGTGGAGGTGAAGGTGGATGGTACAGGTGGATGGTGCATGGTGGAGGTGGATGGTGGAGGTGGATGGATGCAGGTGGATGGTGCATGGTGAGGTGGATGGATGCAGGTGGATGCTGGAGGTGGATGGTGCATGGTAGAGGTGGATGGATGCAGGTGGATGGTGGAGGTGGATGGTGCATGGCAGAGGTGGATGGATGCAGGTGGATGGTGCATGGTGGAGGTGGATGGATGGAGGTGGATGGATGGAGGTGGAAGTCGCTCGCAGACATTTACCTGTGATGGGATAGCGAAGAGTTATTCAGATGATGCCGAGCCGAAGTGCAACGCTTAATACTTCATCCAAGATTATAGTTGCCAATGCTGCCCCTGGCTGTGCCTGCACCCTGGCTGTACGTTGCCCCTGGCTGTACGTTGCCCCTGGCTGTACGTTGCCCCCTGGCTGTGCGTTGCCCCCTGGCTGTGCGTTGCCCCCTGGCTGTGTGTTGCCCCCTGGCTGTGCTTTTCCCCCTGGCTGTGCTTTTCCCCCTGGCTGTGCGTTGCCCCCTGGCTGTACGTTGCCCCGGCTGTGCGTTGCGCCCCGGCTGTGCGTTGCCCCCTGGCTGTGCGTTGTCCCCTGGCTGTGCGTTGCCCCCTGGCTGTACGTTGCCCCGGCTGTGCGTTGCCTCCTGGCTGTGGGTTGCCCCCCAGCTGTGCGTTGCCCCCCGGCTGTGCGTTGCCCCCCCGGCTGTGTGTTGCCTCCTGGCTGTGCGTTGCCCCCCGGCTGTGCGTTGCCCCCCGGCTGTGCGTTGCCCCCCGGCTGTGCGTTGCCTCCCGGCTGTGCGTTGCCCCCCGGCTGTGCGTTGCCCCCTGGCTGTGCGTTGCCCCCTGGCTGTGCTTTGCCCCCTGGCTGTGCTTTGCCCCCTGGCTGTGCCTGCACCCTGGCTGTACGTTGCCCCCTGGCTGTGCTTTGCCCCCTGGCTGTGCGTTGCCCCCCCCCGGCTGCACCTGGCTGTATACATTTTCTTCAGGCTCACCCAGTGATGGGACTCGCCTCACCCTGCTTTGAGCTTTAAAAAGGGGGTTGGTTGGGGCCGGATTGGGCAGATGTTTTTCAGCATGCAGACCCCCTGTGTATGGTACCTCTGCTCACCCCTCGCACACTCCCGTTGGTGCCGGTGATGGTGGAATCTGTCACGTCATTTCTTCTGTATTAGAGTCTAGTACACGCTCCAACCTGATTGTACACCGTCTAGTCCTGGATATGTAGATGGGACAAATGGTTTGGAAGAGCTCCTAGTTACTAATCTGATGTTGGCTGTACAGCCCCCACCTCACTGTGACTCCAGCATGTACTGCGAAGGGCGCCGGACGGTCTCCAGAATGGATTGTGGAGGTAGGTAGTCTCACTGTATGGTTGTTGGTACATAGACGGGAGATCATACAATCCGATTGTACAGTATGTTTAGCAGGTTGCCCGCTCCCTTTAGTTACTATGGTCACTTTGGGTTTTGCTAACCATCTCCCTCTTCAGCAGCAAGGCCCAGAGAAGAATCTCTTCCCACATGGGGAGGACGGGGCTCAGCAGAACGCAGGATTTCCCGCACAGTCCCAGGATCTTCTAATCTCTATTCCAGTCCCATCTCCCCCAATCCTAGCCTTCCCTACGTCCATCCAGAAAGATTTCCCAGACGGAGGTAGACTCCCACTCTCAGCATCTCCAGTCCAACACTTGCAGCCAAGGCATCTTTAGTTCCAGACGTCCTTGCGTTTCGGTATCCTGGACCACTGGCCCTATACCACATAGCAGCTGGTCCAAGGGAGCCTCATCGCTGATGGCTAGTTCCGCAGGGACCGGCTGAATTTCAGGCCGTCTGTAGACATTCCCACTCAACAAAAGTCGATCTAATAATCATAACAATCAACTTTTGTTGAATGGGTGTGTTGGAAAGTTTTAATTTGATAAGCCAATCAGCGGCAGTGCTGATCAGTGTATTCTGACAGTGGAGGAGTCCCTACTGCAGGAATACAATAGCACATCAAAGAGGAAAACTCTTCAGCCGTGTGGATGGGAGAATCTGTTCTCTATGGCCAGCTTGTGCAGATTGTTAAGGAAAGCAGAACCTTCTGTATGTAAGCCGTGCCTTCATGTTCTTCACTGATGACTGGAAATATACCTACCTTACTGTCCAGGAGTTCTACTACACCGTGGAGGGTGGAGTACAATGTGTGTAGAGGGGTCTGTACACCGTGGAGGGTGGAGTACAATGTATGTAGAGGGGTCTGTACACCGTGGAGGGTGGAGTACAATGTGTAGTAGAGGGGTCTGTATACCGTGGAGGGTGGAGTACAATGTATGTAGAGGGGTCTGTACACCGTGGAGGGTGGAGTACAATGTGTGTAGAGGGGTCTGTACACCGTGGAGGGTGGAGTACAATGTATGTAGAGGGGTCTGTACACCGTGGAGGGTGGAGTACAATGTGTGTAGTAGAGGGGTCTGTACACCGTGGAGGGCGGGAGTACAATGTGTGTAGAGGGGTCTGTACACCGTGGAGGGTGGAGTACAATGTGTGTAGAGGGGTCTGTACACCGTGGAGGGTGGAGTACAATGTATGTAGAGGGGTCTGTACACCGTGGAGGGTGGAGTACAATGTATGTAGAGGGGTCTGTACACCGTGGAGGGTGGAGTACAATGTATGTAGTAGAGGGGTCTGTACACCGTGGAGGGTGGAGTACAATGTATGTAGAGGGGTCTGTACACCGTGGAGGGTGGAGTACAATGTATGTAGAGGGGTCTGTACACCGTGGAGGGCGGGAGTACAATGTATGTAGAGGGGTCTGTACACCGTGGAGGGTGGAGTACAATGTATGTAGAGGGGTCTGTACACCGTGGAGGGTGGAGTACAATGTATGTAGAGGGGTCTGTACACTGTGGAGGGTGGAGTACAATGTATGTAGAGGGGTCTGTACACCGTGGAGGGTGGAGTACAATGTGTGTAGAGGGGTCTGTACACCGTGGAGGGTGGAGTACAATGTGTGTAGAGGGGTCTGTACACCGTGGAGGGTGGAGTACAATGTATGTAGAGGGGTCTGTACACCGTGGAGGGCGGGAGTACAATGTGTGTAGAGGGGTCTGTACACCATGGAGGGCGGGAGTACAATGTATGTAGAGGGGTCTGTACACCGTGGAGGGTGGAGTACAATGTATGTAGAGGGGTCTGTACACCGTGGAGGGTGGAGTACAATGTGTGTAGAGGGGTCTGTACACCGTGGAGGGTGGAGTACAATGTATGTAGAGGGGTCTGTACACCGTGGAGGGTGGAGTACAATGTGTGTAGAGGGGTCTGTACACCGTGGAGGGTGGAGTACAATGTGTGTAGAGGGGTCTGTACACCGTGGAGGGTGGAGTAAATGTATGTAGAGGGGTCTGTACACCGTGGAGGGTGGAGTACAATGTATGTAGAGGGGTCTGTACACCGTGGAGGGTGGAGTACAATGTATGTAGAGGGGTTTGTACACCGTGGAGGGTGGAGTACAATGTATGTAGAGGGGTCTGTACACCGTGGAGGGTGGAGTACAATGTATGTAGAGGGGTCTGTACACCGTGGAGGGTGGAGTACAATGTGTGTAGTAGAGGGGTCTGTACACCGTGGAGGGTGGAGTACAATGTATGTAGAGGGGTCTGTACACCGTGGAGTACAATGTATGTAGAGGGGTCTGTACACCGTGGAGGGCGGGAGTACAATGTATGTAGAGGGGTCTGTACACCGTGGAGGGCGGGAGTACAATGTATGTAGAGGGGTCTGTACACCGTGGAGGGCGGGAGTACAATGTATGTAGAGGGGTCTGTACACCGTGGAGGGCGGGAGTACAATGTATGTAGAGGGGTGTGTACACCGTGGAGGGTGGAGTACAATGTATGTAGAGGGGTCTGTACACCGTGGAGGGTGGAGTACAATGTGTGTAGAGGGGTCTGTACACCGTGGAGGGTGGAGTACAATGTGTGTAGTAGAGGGGTCTGTACACCGTGGAGGGTGGAGTACAATGTGTGTAGAGGGGTCTGTACACCGTGGAGGGTGGAGTACAATGTATGTAGAGGGGTCTGTACACCGTGCAGGGCGGGAGTACAATGTGTGTAGAGGGGTCTGTACACCGTGGAGGGCGGGAGTACAATGTATGTAGAGGGGTCTGTACACCGTGGAGGGCGGGAGTACAATGTATGTAGTAGAGGGGTCTGTACACCGTGGAGGGTGGAGTACAATGTATGTAGTAGAGGGGTCTGTACACCGTGGAGGGTGGAGTACAATGTATGTAGAGGGGTCTGTACACCGTGGAGGGCGGGAGTACAATGTGTGTAGAGGGGTCTGTACACCGTGGAGGGTGGAGTACAATGTATGTAGAGAGGTCTGTACACCATGGAGGGCGGGAGTACAATGTGTGTAGTAGAGGGGTCTGTACACTGTAGACCCCAACCACCCTCTAGGATTTAACCGTGCTCTAGACTCCATCCACCCTCTAGTATCTAACCGTGCACTAGACTCCAACCACCTTCTAGGATCTAACCGTGCTCTAGACTCCATCCACCCTCTAGTATCTAACCGTGCACTAGACTCCAACCACCCTCTAGGATCTAACCGTGCTCTAGACTCCAACCACCCTCTAGGATCTAACCGTGCTCTAGACTCCAACCACCCTCTAGGATCTAACCGTGCTCTAGACTCCAACCACCCTCTAGGATCTAACCGTGCACTAGACTCCAACCACCTTCTAGTATCTAACCGTGCACTAGACTCCAACCACCTTCTAGGATCAAACCGTGCTCTAGACTCCAACCACCTTCTAGGATCTAACCGTGCTCTAGACTCCAACCACCCTCTAGAATCTAACCGTGCACTAGACTCCAACAACCTTCTAGGATCTAACCGTGCTCTAGACTCCAACCACCCTCTAGGATCTAACCGTGCTCTAGACTCCAACCACCCTCTAGAATCTAACCGTGCACTAGACTCCAACCACCTTCTAGGATCTAACCGTGCACTAGACTCCAACCACCCTCTAGGATCTAACCGTGCTCTAGACTCCAACCACCCTCTAGAATCTAACCGTGCTCTAGACTCCAACCACCCTCTAGGATCTAACCGTGCACTGGACTCCAACCACTCTCTAGGATCTAACCGTGCTCTAGACTCCAACCATCCTCTAGGACAGCAATGGGCAAACTACGGCCCGTAGGCCGTTTACGGCCCGGCGGACCTTTTAATCCGGCCCGCGGAGCTAGGCTCCCGCTAGGCTCCTCTCACAGTCCGCCCTGAAGACCGGTGTAGCGTGAAAATCTGTCTCCTATGAGGATCTGTCCCCCTCGACGTATCTGCGCATGTGCCGGAGATCGCCGATCGGCTGCTAATGCCTGAAACTGGCACATGCGCAGATACGTCGAGGGGGACAGATCCTCATAGGAGACAGATTTTCATGCTACACCGGAGCGGCGCGGGAACACGGCGAGAGGAACGCGCGTAGCAAAGGTAAGTGAATTGACACAGGGGGGACTTGGGGACTTAATATGGGGAATGAATTACTATGGGGGATGAATTACTATGGGGGATGAATTACTATATGGGGGATGAATTACTATGGGGGATGAATTACTATATGGGGGATGAATTACTATGGGGGATGAATTACTATGGGGGATGAATTACTATATGGGGGATGAATTACTATATGGGGGATGAATTACTATGGGGGATGAATTACTATGGGGGATGAATTACTATGGGGGATGAATTACTATATGGGGGATGAATTACCATATGGGGGATGAATTACTATGGGGGATGAATTACTATATGGGGATGAATTACTATATGGGGGATGAATTACTATATGGGGGATGAATTACTATATGGGGGATGAATTACTATGGGGGATGAATTACTATATGGGGGATGAATTACTATATGGGGGATGAATTACTATATGGGGGATGAATTACTATGGGGGATGAATTACTATATGGGGGATGAATTACTATGGGGGATGAATTACTATATGGAGGATGAATTACTATAGGGGGGATGAATTACTATATGGGGGATGAATTACTATATGGAGGATGAATTACTATAGGGGGGATGAATTACTATATGGGGGATGAATTACTATATGGGGATGAATTACTATATGGGGGATGAATTACTATATGGGGGATGAATTACTATGGGGGATGAATTACTATATGGGGGATGAATTACTATATGGGGGATGAATTACTATATGGGGGATGAATTACTATATGGGGGATGAATTACTATGGGGGATGAATTACTATGGGGGATGAATTACTATATGGGGGATGAATTACTATATGGGGGATGAATTACTATGGGGGATGAATTACTATATGGGGGATGAATTACTATATGGGGGATGAATTACTATATGGGGGATGAATTACTATATGGGGGATGAATTACTATGGGGGATGAATTACTATGGGGGATGAATTACTATATGGGGGATGAATTACTATATGGGGGATGAATTACTATAGGGGGGATGAATTACTATAGGGGGGATGAATTACTATAGGGGGGATGAATTACTATAGGGGGGATGAATTACTATATGGGGGATGAATTACTATATGGGGGATGAATTACTATATGGGGGATGAATTACTATAGGGGGGATGAATTACTATAGGGGGGATGAATTACTATATGGGGGATGAATTACTATATGGGGGATGAATTACTATAGGGGGGATGAATTACTATATGGGGGATGAATTACTATATGGGGGATGAATTACTATAGGGGGGATGAATTACTATGGAGGATGAATTACTATATGGGGGATTAATTACTATATGGGGAATATTACTATACTTACTATGGATGACACATACACATCATTCATCTACTCTTGGTCCGGCCCCCGGGTCCAATATATGAACCCATTGCGGCCCTCAAGTCAAAAAGTTTGCCCACCCCTGCTCTAGGATCTAACCGTGCACTGGACCCCAACCACCCTCTAGGATCTAACCGTGCTCTAGACTCCAACCACTCTCTAGAATCTAAGCACACATTGGCTTTTTAAGGCCATAGAGAGCGGTATGGGTGAAGTACGTAGAACAACTACCAAGCTGCATTGCCACATTTAACTCAGCAATGGAGTAGATGGGTGAATCACGAGACGGTGAGGCTGTGGAAAATCATTAATATTTGGCAGGTTATATATCATCTTTTTCCCAGCTTTAGTTGTTTTATCTGAAGTTCATAACATCATCTCCATTGCTACCAGCATCACCACCAAGTTCATCACCACCACTGCCACCATAAGCCTCTATAATTGCCACCACCACTCATCATTGTCACCATCACCATCACCACACCATTATTAATATCACCACTAGCACCATGACCACCTCTGCCAATATCAAGCAGCTCCAACACCACTGCCATCTCCTTTGTACAGCTCTTGTAGCCCCTCGCTGGCTCTGTGGCATCTCTCCTGTTCTCTGAGATGTACCTACCTGTGCTCTGGGAAAGAACAGCAGCAACTAATAAAACATTTCTAAGACTAAAAGGCCACCTAAGAGATGGAAAATCTTTCACCCAACTCAATGAATGCTCTGTAGTGCTTTCCGTCCATCACTAGGAATGTCTCCCATAGGAAATGCTCACTGCTGGTGGTGATAGATTTGGAGGGAGTGCAGTGGTTGTCTTCTCTGTGGATCATCTGCTCCACCTTTGGCTGGTTTTATTTCCTGTTAGATCTTCACAGATACTTCCTGAGGGTTATAAACTGCACTGTGGATGTGATCTCTGTATTTGTGGCAATAATGATTATTCTCTGTACAGTTCCTCCATCGGCTTACGTGACACCAAATGATCTGACCATCGAGTCGGGGACAGAGAAGACGGTGATGTGTGAAGTTCATACCTTTTATCCTAAAGATGTTTCCATACGCTGGGGTCAGTATCATAAGGGATCATCTGACTGTGAGCTCCTAGAGCTCTGGACCTGTGTGAAGAATGTGCTTATTAATTCAGACGGGACGTACAATGTGACAAGTCTACTGACCCTGGACCCCAAGAAAGAGGATGATGGGAACACGTATTCCTGTATTATCAGCCACCGGTCTCTGCAGACTGAACTGTCCAGGAATCTCACCCTCACAGTCACAGGTCAGTAATATCTGTTGTGTCAGTATTAGTATTGGATCCCCATTGTGGTGGAAGGTGACATACAAGAGATTGAAGGCCAATTATGGATTACATTTTTTAGTTTTAGATGGGGGAGGGGATAGAGCCCCTTAATTGTATTACTTTCTGTATCGCGGGTTAAATTGTATGCCAGGCCAAATGAGAAAAACATTTCGAGTACTTATCTGCACGGCCTGCACATTTCCAGTTTTTCATATCTTGAAAGTACGAAAAGTCGTGTTGTAGGCTGACACAGAATTTTATAGGACTGAGTGGTGTCAGCCCTGCCCAGTTTTCTTGTGTCAAACTACTCAGATCCGCCCACTCTCCCATCCCCACAACACTGGGAGGGCTAAATACTCTCCTAGTCATATCACAGGAAGTGAGCACTGGGTACAGGACAGCTCTGAATTTCTGGCAGGATCAACAGGCATTTGTTGTACTTTGCAAACAGATACAAAACAATATCAATGGGATATTAAACAGACTAAAAGGAAGCAATTATAGACATTCATTGTTCGGGTGTACATACACTTCAAGGGAATTCCTTATGCCTCCTGTCTATTTGATGGGGTCAGCACACAACAGGAAGCGAGGGGGAAGTTCCCCAGTGGGGACATAAATAATATACAAATATTTTTAGTAGATCTTCTGTCAGAATTTTATTTCTAAGACGCTAAAAGAAAAAAAATAGTTGCACACCCTCCGGGCAGTTGAGAGGTGGGGAGGACTGGAGACTTTCAGAATGCTCTTGGTGATCTGAGCAGGTAGGTGAAAAACTTCAACCTTCATCATCAAAGGGTCTGGTAAGTGGCTGCGATACTGCACAGCTTTCCAGCAGATCCAGGAGCTCACCAATACATGGCAGCCGCCTTCTGGTTAATGTGGAGTCAATAGATGGAATTAAACCAGGATGTCACGGATCCCCCACACGCCACGCCCACAGCGACTGGCTAACCGAGACGCGCACGTGCGGCCGTGACTTGGGGTAAGAGGGAATAAAGGGGACTCAACTTTGAATATATAAAACTGTATATAAGATCAGCTGTGATATCCTTCCACAGTCCGCATTACATCTGGCCACCACCGGAGGGAGACTCCACTCCAATCCAGATGGCTGACCACACATGGGCAGATACAAATCTCACATGCAATCTGGAGCACTAATTAGAGTTGAGGAGCAGCTTAGCAATCACACCCTTCTAGAGTCCCTCCAGCTATCCTACAGCTTGAACCCCAGTGTTAATCACTTTTCCACTGTCCACCCCCCCCCCCCCCACGAGACACACCACAAGATGTAGCCTGCCACTACCCAACAGCTTTATCCGCAGAACGGTCTGCTGAGACACCACACACACACAGATTTCCGTCTGGCCGATCTGTTACCTTTTACAATCTGCATGCAATCTGCCCACACACAGTGCAATTGCATACAGATTGGCAATGAGCTTGACCGAGCGTTTAAAGGCACTAAAATACAATCCAATCTAATCTCTCCAGTCTAATCTCTCCGGAGATATGAGCCCGAGCTTAAATACACAGAAGTCACTAATTAATTTTAAGATTTAATATCCTGAAAGTGGGCGGTGCATAAAATATGTACAAAGTATAAAAAGTTACAGAAATACAAAAAATACAAGAAGACACACAAATGACTTCACTATAAAATAAAAGGGAATAAAACAGAATAAAACTTTTACCGAGATCTATCCTGCGACTGGAGCAAGTCAGAGCGTCAGCAATCTGCCAGTCAAATAGAACCGGCTCCATACGAATTACAATGTCCCAATGTCCGGGTACTCGATTTATGGGGATATGGACGTAGGCGGGACATTAGTCCTCGGCCAATTGACCCTGGGGGGTTTTCTTATACCTGCCCACAGGATGTTCTGGGTGCCGAACTGCCCAAGGTCAATCGGACCAAGACCAGCTTGAATCACCAAGTCGGGGATTGGATTTCCAACACCGGCGCATCAGTCCAAGCGCCGCATAACCATTTCCTGCATTTTCCTGGCATTCTACCTAATCCACAAATACGGTTTTTATATGTCAATGTGACCCACAGAGTGCCCAATCAGAAGGAAGTATTTTCATCTCTCTGAAACTAATATTTTAGCTTTTATGAGGGATGAAACATACCCCTTTGATGTATGGATATTCTTTTAGAGCTCCCAATGTCAGGGAGACAACCTGTCTCCAGCCGTTTCCTTCCCAGTTTCCCCAGAAGGTGACAAACCTTTTTAGCACCCAGGTGTCACTTCCAGCCTGAGGAAGCTGCTCTGTCTCTTTTCAGATGTTAATTGATGACCATCTGTGTCTGAGTACCTATGACTGAATACATCTTTAATGACAAGGACTGAAACTACATTTAGGATTATATGGTCATATTTTCTACAGGTCACATCTTCTCTACTCAAATCTGTACATTTATGTCACACAGGATATGATCCATAATATGCAATGACTCCCTTTGTGGCTACATCTCCCCCTTTTCTGGGAAGGCTTTCCACAAGATTGTGGAGTGTCTGTGGGAATTTGTACCCATTTGTGAGGTCAGGGACTAAAGTCAGATAAGAAGACTTGGCTTGCACATTGAACCCCATACTTGGCACCAAAAACACCATCTGGCTTTCATTTGGTGTTGTAAGTCATCCCAAAGGTGTTCAGTAGGGTTGAGGTCAGGAATCTCTACAGGGCATTCAAGTTCCTTCACATCAAACTGGTCAAACCCCTGTGTGGTCATAGCAGGCTCCACTCTGAAGTGAAGACTTTCCACAGAGGGTGTCTTTGGGAATTTGTGCACTTTTGTGAGGTCAGGTACTGATATTGGATGAGAAGACCTGACTCACCATTGGAGTTCCAATTCATCCCGAAGGTGTTTGGTAGGGTTGAGGTCAGGGTTCTGTACAGGACACTCGAGGTCCTCCACACCAAACTGGTCAAATCATGTCTTTATGGAGCTGGCTCCACTCTTCAAGGAAGGAATCCCGCAAGAGTTTGGATGGTGTCTGTGGGAAATTGTGCCCATTCATCTAAAAGAGCATTTTTGAGGTTAAGTATTGATGTTGAGAAGACCTACAGTTGTTCAGTGGGGTTGAGGTCAGGGCTCTGTGGTGGACACTGGAGTTCCTCCACACCAAACTGGTCATCCATGTCTTTATGGAGCTGGCTTTGTACACGGGGGACAGTCATGGGGGGACAGAAAAGGGTCTTCACCAAACTGGTCATTCATGTCTTTATGGAGCTGGCTTTGTACACGGGGACAGTCATGGGGGAACAGAAAAGGGTCTTCACCAAACTGGTCATCCATGTCTTTATGGAGCTGGCTTTGTACACGGGGGACAGTCATGGGGGAACAGAAAAGGGTCTTCACCAAACTGGTCATCCATGTCTTTATGGAGCTGGCTTTGTACACGGGGGACAGTCATGGGGGGACAGAAAAGGGTCTTCACCAAACTGGTCATTCATGTCTTTATGGAGCTGGCTTTGTACACGGGGACAGTCATGGGGGAACACAAAAGGGTCTTCACCAAACTGGTCATCCATGTCTTTATGGAGCTGGCTGTGTACACAGGGGACAGTCATGGGGAACAGAAAAGGGTCTTCACCAAACTGTTACAACAAGCCTGGAAGAGCACAATTGTTTCCAATATCTTTGTATAATGGAGTATTAACCCCTTGCCCTCCAGAGGATTAAATTTACGTCCTTTTTTCCCCACAAATAGACCTTTTTGGTGGTATTTGATCCACTGTGTGGTTTTTATTTTTTTGTGCTACAAACAAATGCTGACAATTTTGAAAAAAAAACTATTTTTGACTTTTTGCTATTAAACATATCCAATAAAAAATGTTTAAAAATCAAAGTTCGGCATAAATTTCGGCCAAAATGTATTCTGCTCTGTATCTTTGCTACAAAAAAATCCCAATACGTGGTTTACAAGAAGGTTATAGAGTCTACAAATGGCGGGATATATACTGGGTTTTTCATTTTTTTATACTAGTAATGGCGGCGATCAGCGACTTATAGCAGGACTGCGGCGGGCATTCTGACACTGGGGGAGAACTGACTTGGTGTCACTGACATCCCCAGTGACACCAATACAGTGATCAGTGCTAAAAGCCCTGACACTGTACTAATGGCACTGGGCAGGAAGGGGTTAACATGAGGAGCCATCAAAGGGTTACCTGTGTGCTGTGTTACTAGGGAGACATGCTGTGCAGAGATACAAAGCAGCATGTCCTGCTGGAAGGGGAGAGAACTGTGTTGTTTATATACAGACCTCTCCCTTGTCAGCTTTCCACGACGATCATCGAGTGCCAGCAGCGAATCGCCAGCCTGTACCTGGGGGTTGACATTGCTACCTGTCAATGGCGACGTGTGTGTGTGTGTGCCCCCTACCCAGAAATACACAATCACGTATATATACATGACTGTGCGCAGCCCTGCTGCCCTGTAGCAGTACTTCTACTATAGGGCAGTCGGGCAAGCGGTTAAGTCAGTGGAGACACCTGAAACCCATTTTTGGAAGGGGGGTTCACATATTTTTGCCCATATAGTATATTTAACAGTTTGTCTTACCATTTGATACAAACTCCTTGGTACTTGGCAACCATTTATTATGTAAAGTAACCCGTAGTCCTACCTCTGATACAGCCCTATGAATAACATGGCTAATAGCATCACCAGGAACCCATTATGACGAGGACATCCAGACAACACGGGACAGAGCATCAGGTAGACACTAGGAAACCCCCTCACTTGTGTAAAGGATCTCAGCCTATGAAGATCCATGTCCAAAACCATATATCATCCTAAGCCCTCACTCATGTAAAGGATCTCGGCCTCTGAAGATCCATGTCCAAAACCAAATATCATCCTGAGCCCTCACTCGTGTAAAGGATCTCCGCCTCTCAAGATCCATGTCCAGAACCAAATATCATCCTGAGCCCTCACTCGTGTAAAGGATCTCGGCCTCTGAAGATCCATGTCCAAAACCAAATATCATCCTGAGCCCTCACTCGTGTAAAGGATCTCGGCCTCTGAAGGTCCATGTCCAAAACCATATATCATCCTGAGCCCTCACTCGTGTAAAGGATCTCCGCCTCTCAAGATCCATGTCCAGAACCAAATATCATCCTGAGCCCTCACTCGTGTAAAGGATCTCGGCCTCTGAAGATCCATGTCCAAAACCAAATGTCATCCTGAGATGGTGTCTATTCCAGGAAGAAGAGAACTGGAGTAAATACAGACATTGTATCACACTGACTGTCACATTTTAGTTATTTGCCGATTTTGGTTCACGTTCCTTTAGGCCGCACTGCTAACTATTTACAGAGACACCACATCACATCCATCACAGCTCAGCAGGTGAGATCCTGGCAGTACGGCACTCCATGGAGGTCCACCTGTAGGAGGACGCGGTAATAGTACCACACCTTTAATATCATCCTGACATACATTTTGTTGCTGTGTGGGTTCTGTACCTAAGTCAGCCACACGTGGATCAAAATTCAGCTGTTTCAGCAGGAAGTGACCAAAGGAGGTTGTACAGAAGTTGATTTACCGACTGACTTCTGTACATCCACCCTGTTGGGTTTTCCTCGCTCAATCAGCACTGCAGGCTATAGGGGGCGCTGCTGATCAATGTATCAATGCAAGTCTCCCTGCCATCAGAATACAATAGCTCAGTTGGGAGGACTCCCCCCATCCACCTCGAATGTCCAGTGGGTGGAATGAAATTGACTCATGTATGGTCTACCTTACTGTATGGGTTCTCCTTCTCCATATTAGGCTCCAGGTTCTCCAGTGTGTGTAAAATGAACTGTCTGTGTTGCCCTAAAAACAAACCAAAGTTCTCCTTTGTGGATTCTACATCCAGATTGTGATTTGTCCTTTCTCCTTACAGAGAGAGGAGATAACGCCGGAGCCATTATCACCGCTGTGGTCCTGACAATCCTGTGTACATTATTTCTGGGTTTGTTGGCTTTCCTCTACTTCAGATTTGTAAAGAAAGGTAAGGAGTCAACAGTCATTCTGGAGGATTCATGTATATTCCAATCTTTTTATTGAAAAGAACAAATGTACGAAAGGATGAGAAGTATAAAGCTCCCAGGTTATCATTCATGGGCATGTGGAGGCTTCCTGTCAATGAAGGACCACCCTAGGGTCCATAGTGACCACACAGTCACATTCAATGTATTCTACTCATAGAGCGCCAACAGTACAGCTACAAGACCATCAAAACAAGAGGATTGAGGGTCCTGCTCATAAAAACCAAAAAGGAATTGAAAAAAAGATTTAGTTCTGCTTCTCAAACAATAAAATGTCTTTTCATCACACAACCGTTCGGCTACGATCACACGGGTGATTTGGTGGTTTAGGCCGGTGCAGATTGTAGCGGCAGGAATCTTCTCATTCCTACTGAGGTTGTGAGCGGCTAGGTGCGGCCGCCGGCCCCATTCACTGTAATGACAGATATTTGTGGCTCTCCGCAGGGCTGGTGATTAGAATCGGATGATTCCTAACGCTACAATCACAGCAGCCTGAATCATGGAGGTGACGGGAGCTGATAAACACAAGCCGATGTACTGAGGACAAATTGTATTTACCAATCTTGATGAAAAACACTTGTATCAGGTTTTCATGCCCATTAAATATATGGATAGGAACTCTACGTGTTCTGGGTAATGGGTGGCATAGTCCATTATCACCAAGGCGTGTTGATGCTCTCTAGTGGATTTCAACAAAGGGCCAACCAAATCCATGGGGATTCTCTGGAAAGGGAACTCAATGACGGGGAGGGAGACCAAAGTGCTACTGAAATGTGGCATTGGTGCAGATTTCTGATACACCAGACAGGAAAAAACATTACACATCCACTTCTTTGGTGACCTCAGGCCAATAGAACCTCAGTACTATAATCTCCCGGGTCTTTTTAACTCCCAAATGCCCCCCAAGAATGTGTCCATTTGTCAATTCTAGTACTAGAGTTTGGTAAGGTTTGGCCATCACCAGTGCTAAAAGGTTTCCTCCGCCCTCCGTGACACCCAGTATAATGGGTCCCTCTCCATGGTGAAGTATGGGAGGACAACCCTTCCATCTGGGTTACCCAATTCCCCGTCTACTTTTCCCACGTTCTCCCATGCCCATAGCAGTGTGGAGTCCTTCAGTTTTTCAGTGTATAAATTCTCTTGGTACGTCCAATTCAGCAAAGACGAGATTTCCTCTTCTGGGGATGTAGGCCCCTCCTAGGCCCCGGTGATTCCCCTTCTAACGCTTACAAGGTAAACCCAGGAGAATCCCCACAACCATCAGAGGATTCCTAGGAGTATCTTCATTCTCCTAAAGTATAACTAAAGGCACATTTTTATTTAGTTTTGGATGGAGTGGAGGTAAATTAGACCCCCTGTCGGTTTTCATTGCAATGTCCCCGGTAGGGAGACTCATCCTCTCTATTTTTCCTGTTTACCATTATCATTGAAAGTGAATGGAAATCCCAAATTTTGGGTCGTTTCCAGAAAATTATTAGAGGTGAAATCTTCCAATGGGGACACTTGAAATCTTCTCATGGAATTCCTGTATTTTGTAGGGATTTCCTCTCACTTCCTGTTTGGCTATGGGACAGGAAGTGAAAGGAAATCTCCCCAATGGGGCACAGATGGCAAAAAAAGAAACTGACGGGGGTTCTAACCCTCGTGTAAACTATAGGTTTTCCTATAGTTCTACTTTAAGAAGCACTTGGGAATCAGGCAATCCCAGAGTTCTCAGAATTATTGGAAAACCCTTCCCACAAAGGCGTCATGGGGTAGTTTGGAAACCAGCCCCAAATGATGACACCCAGAGAGTTCCCAAAGGACACCATTGTCACAGGATACTCTCTAGCAATCTCATGTACACAAATTATTATCATTTTCCCAGGGATTGCAGGAAAGAAATTTGCTTAATTCCCCCATCAGCACAATGTTGAAATGGGATTCCCTCCTGCCGAGCCATTGTGTTCTCCCAATGGGGTGTGGGGGTGCGGGGGAAGCTGTCCCTGCCAGGAGAAGACAGTGATTATTGCTAGTGGCTATAACAGCCGCTAGCGATACATGCATGTAAAATCAATCGATCAACTTTGGTACATTCAGTCTGCCCATACTTGGTTCGAATCTCGTCTGGTTCCTGCCGAGATTCCAATCGTCTATGGCCAGCTTAGACCCTCTCACATATATTTGCTATTAGAGAAGAGATGAATCTGATCTCCGGATAACACAAATACATCACATAATAAATGTAATAATCCATTCGATGATTTCCTCTTCCAGATCCTCCCACTCTCTCTGAGATCACCGGAAACAATGAGCTGATTGACATGAACAGGACGACACTGACTTGTCAGATTATGGACTTCAAACCCCACGACATAGAAATCCTTGTGTGTATGAGGAGATCTGAGGAGCAAAAGATGAGGACCATCTACACCTGGAAGTCTGGAGGTCACCCCGCTCAGATCTGGATAAGCAGAGATGATGGTGGAGGGGATGAAGATGTTATAGATATGGAGGAAGGGAAACAACTGATGAACGGCTCTCCAAGACACGAGGACAGACCTCTACAGCTGGAGATGATTCCTATTATCAGTATGAAGAAGCTTGGATCATACAACTGTCAGTGTTCTCTCCATATAACTCCCAGCTATGACCTGCATAATGGAGCGGAATTATCTGTCCAAGTAAAACACCCGGCACTGACATCTCGGACCTCGGTATGCAGGACACTCAAAGTCATCGGAGGTGAGACTTTTCTCTTCTACATGAAACCGTTTCGAGCATCACTTGCAGGTTTTTTTCTGACCTCCTAGGGGGCAGTAGTGGGCTCTATTGGGGAGGAAAGTTTCTTAATATCATGGGGCCATTTCTAGCTTGTTGGGGACCCTCCCAATAAGAACGACCCCCCTTCTTCCTAGTACTACATAGAAGAGGGAAGCAAGAGAAGCACCAGGTGAGCTGGAACAAGTATCTACTATAGATGAGGACCTTTGTTGTGTCTCTGACTTTCCCAATCTGCATACTTGGGTATACAACTCCTGGAACCTGTGTATGGCATAATATACACAGGGCTTTGACATCTGCCTGACTCTGTACTACAACCCATCCAGCCTTTACCATTCTACATAATAAGGGCTCATGCACACGGTCGTGTTCTCCTGTACAGTGTATTCCCAGTAGCCTGTTGTGGTGTCCAGGGGCTCCTGGTGTTGTGTACTGTCATCCATAGACATGGAAGGTTGCAGGTGGCTGTACACAACGAACTGGAGCATGAACATGGCACAGGTCTACAAACACAGAGTGCCTTTGGGAGCGTATGTTGTGCCCACACTCCAATTTATGAACGTAGCAGAGCATAGCTATGAAGAGCCACCTACAATGGTCCAATCATTCCACACAGAAGGAGCTCCTATTGTAGGACTTCCGAGAGTGGGATCTGCCAGTACAATCCTGCATAAGGTTCCAGGTTTGTCCACCTCCACAAATGTTCCGTACAAGTTCTCCATACAATATAAGGAGTCCATGGCTTATCTTCATCTCCAACCTGGACACCAAAATAACCTAGACATGCTTCCTTCACCAACTCCGAAATGGGCTTCCTACTCACTTTTTAGGGTGTACTCACCACAAATATAGTAAAATATGTCGGGATGATTCAGGCAGCACCGTCGTGGAGTAGCCAAAACCTCACCAGTGCAATATCCACACACCTCTACCACCATAACTAGAATAAAGTTCACAATGTACACTTTACAATCCAATGTTTCTGCTGTAAAATGACAGTTGGACGTCTGTAACACTCTCACTATACAGTATCTGGTGACTGCTACACAAAACACAAACCAGGTAACAGGAGAGCAAGCTGATCAGCGAGATCTCCAAAAACTGACTAAAAATTATAAAATTGAACCATATCTAAGAAGCTAGAGCTGTTGCCATCTAGCCAATGCAATTTTCTGAATCAGCGCCCAAGTGACCCCAAGAACAGGTCTAACAAGCAAGGCACCGAGATAAAAGATGTTTTTTTTGTTGGGCTGTATCCATCCTGTTATCCAATCAAATGTTAGAATTGAAGGATGTTGGGACGTACAGTGAAGGAAATGCGTATTTGCCCCCCCTGATGCTGTTGAATGTTCGCCCCTCACACAGAAATGATCGGTCTAACAATGGAATGTTCGCCCCTCACACAGAAATGATCGGTCTAACAATGGAATGTTCGCCCCTCACACAGAAATGATCGGTCTAACAATGGAATGTTCGCCCCTCACACAGAAATGATCGGTCTAACAATGGAATGTTCGCCCCTCACACAGAAATGATCGGTCTAACAATGGAATGTTCGCCCCTCACACAGAAATGATCGGTCTAACAATGGAATGTTCGCCCCTCACACAGAAACGATCGGTCTAACAATGGAATGTTCGGTGTAACACTGAGAGACAGAATACAACAACAAATTTAGCAGAAATGCGTCTAACAAATGATGACTGATCTGCATGTTCAGGAGGGAAAGAAGGATTTGATCCCCTTCACAAAACATGACTTAGTACTTGGTGGCCAATCCCTTGTTGGCAATCACAAAGGTCAGACGTTTCCTGGAGTTGGCCCCCAGGTTCGCACACATCTCAGGAGGGATTTTGACCCACTCCTCTTGGCAGATCCTCTCCAAGTCATTAAGGTTTGGTGGCTGACGTTTGGCAACTCGAACTTTCAGCCCCTCCACAGATTTTCAATCGGATGAAGGTGTGGAGACCGGCTAGGCCACTCCAGGACCTTAATGTGCTTCTTCTTGAGCCGCTCCTTTGTTGCCTTGGCCGTGTGTTTTGGGTCATTGTCATGCTGGAACACCCATCCACCACCCATTTTCAATGCCCTGGCTGAGGGAAGAAGGTTCTCACCCAAGATTTGATGGTACATTGCCCCCTCCATCGTCCCTTTGATGCGGTGCAATTGTCCTGTCCCCTTAGCAGAAACCCCCCCCCCAAAGCAGAATGTTTCCACCACCATGTTTCACAGTTGAGATGGTGTTCTTGGGGTCATAGGCAGCATTCCTCCTTCTCCAAAAACAGCAAGTTGAGTTGATGCCAAAGAGCTGGATTTTGGTCTCCTCTGACCACAACACTTCCCACCAGTCCTCCTCGGCATCATTCAGATGTTCAGTGGCAGACTTCAGACGGGCTGGACATGGGCTTTCTTGAGCAGAGGGACCTTGCGGGCACTGCAGGATTTCAGTCCTTGTCGGCGTAGTGTGTTACCAATTGTTTTCTTGGTGACTGTGGTCCCAGCTGCCTGGAGATCATTGACAAGATCCTCACGTGTAGTTCTGGGATGATTCCTCACTGTTCTCATGATCATTGACACTCCACGAGGTGAGATCTTGCAGGGTGCACCAGACCTAGGGAGACTGACACTTGTTTTGTGTTTCTTCCATTTGTGAATGATTGCACCAACTGTTGTCACCTTCTCACCAAGCTGCTTGGCCATAGTTTGGTAGCCCAGTCCAGCCTTGTGTAGGTCTACCATCTTGTCCCTGACATCCTTGGACAGCTCTTTGGTCTTTGCCATGGTGGAGAGTTTGGAATCTGATGGTTTGATGGCTCCTGTGGACAGGTGTCTTTTATACAGGTAACACAATGAGATTAGCAGCACTCCCTTTAAGAGACTGCTTCTAATCTCAGCTTGTTACGTGTATGAGAGACACCTGGGAGCCAGAAATCCTGCTGAATGATAGGGGATCAAATCCTTCTTTCCCTCATGAACATGCAGATCCGTCATCATTTGTTAGACGCATTTCTGCTGAATTTGTTGTTGTATTCTGTCTCTTAGTGTTACAATACACAGAACATTCCATTGTTAGACCGATCATTTCTTTGTGAGGGGCGAACATTCCATTGTTAGACCGATCATTTCTGTGTGAGGGGCGAACATTCCATTGTTAGACCGATCATTTCTGTGTGAGGGGCGAACATTCAGCATCAGCCGGGGAGCAAATACGCATTTCCTGCACTGTAGGTGGATAACAGGGACACTGACTTGCGGGTAACCCGGCTGTTGTTGGAAGGGCCAAGCTGCACAGTGGTTGCTCCACAGGGTACTGACAACAAAAAGGCTTCTGGTAGGGGCTGGTGTTACTTTCCTCCATGTTGTCCCACTGATCTCATTGGGCACCAGAGTTGTAGCTCACATGCAAGGGTCCCCCTGTTGGAGTGGGTTCTTCTGGGTTACGCTAGAACAGGGTCTGGCTCCTATACATGGAGGACCTTTACTTTCAGGTGCATCCAGACTTTGCAACAAGGTTGAGGCCGCCGTGGGAAAAATTCAGCCTTAAGGTGGACCTCCGACATCAGAGGTGGGTGAAGCACCGTGTACACTCGCACAACCGTTTCCTAGTAACTCTCGGGTCCCTGTGCTCATGTATCTCTTCCCAAGTAGCTTGCAATTAGGCGGGCCGTGCCAAACACTAACCACGGCCAGCAATCCTGTCGCTACATGGAACCCCGCCATGCACATAGTATGGGTTCCAATGTGCACTTTACTTTAACTCTTGACCTTCCATACCTCTGTATAAGATGAGGACCTCTGCATAGCATTTCCACCCCGGCTGCTGTGAGGAATGGAATGTGGCTTAGGGAGTGCCAACAACATATCTCTCGTGGCTAAAGGCCAATCCACGGACAGTACACGCTGTAGACAGGCTGCTCACTAACTTGTACTCTCCCTTGTTAACAGCAACCGCATGACCGTATAACCAGCATGAAGGTGACTTTAGTGAGTTACTCTTCATACCCCATGTGCTAACCACCCAAGCAGTAGACAGATGCCTGGTACTTGCATTGCACCCTTTTTAAGGACTTCAGACCAGGCAGATTACATGATTTCATACGAATTTACTTCAGATAAAGTGCAGAACAGTCCAAAGGTCATTACCATATTCATGACTCCTAGTTCCCTATACCTAACCAGGCTAAGTGCTGCCCTGGCATACCTGCAGAGAAATCCGTGTCAGGGCCTGGAACTGAACCCAGGACCTCTGCTGTGTCTGTCAGTAACTCTTCTTGCTGAGCCACCTGGGCAGCTCCCCAGATAATTTCTTGAATTTCCTGCCTTGAACCTTGCTTGTCTTGAACCTTAAAGTCTTTGCTGCTCCCATTACCTTCCTAAATCAAGCCACGCCTCTTCACTTCCTATTTGCCAGATTATTGCGCTCTCTCCAGCCAATATCTCGCTTTTGTCTCTCCTGCTGCCATCCATATCTTTGCTTCCATTCGTTACCGACCTTTGTTCCTCGGCTACGCTGCTGCTTAATCCCAACCTGCAACCGTTCATTACGGACCTTTGGCCTGTTTACTGACTACGCTTCTGCTTGATCCCTACCTGCTATATCTGTTACTGGACCCCGACTTGCTCACCTCCTGGTGGGGAGATCCTGAGAACCGCGCCCTGGTACTAGCATGCCACCAAACCCATCCCCACCATCAGGAGCTCTGGTGAATACTTACACCCCACACCTCGGGTCAGCCCACTTCATCCACCAGGTGACCTGCTTGCAGGGCCATGAATAAGGGGGTACCAGCAGATCTCCTGTAGGGGCCCAGACTAGCAGGGGGGCCCAGGCAGCTGAGTGAATCAGATGTGGGCAGGGAGATCAGCACGGTGGGGGGCAATTACTGGAACCAATCCCCTATATGGCTCTCTCTGCAGCAGCTGGAAGCCGGCTTCTCCTCCTCTCCCATCCGCTTTCAGCTGCTGCAGAGAGAGCCAAACGGGATGTATTCCAGTAATTGCCCCCACATTCCCGCCACATCCATCCCCCTCCCTGTGCATGATGCAATTCCCCCTGTGTGCCCCTCCCCCACAGTGCTGCCGACTTCCCTCCTCTTCCCACCGGCAGCTTCAAGCGCACAGTAAGATCCTTCAGGATGGAGTGTGGGGGAGGCGTCCAGTAAATATGTCACCTTTACCAGCCTCTTCCTTTCCTGAATGAATACAATGAGTGATCGGTAACAATCACCCACTGTGTTCATTCATAACTGAAGCATAGTAAAACATTTTTGGGGGGGGAGAGGGACCCTCTCAGGTTGGCTATATGGGGCCCCTTGGTTTCTAACAGCAGCCTTGCCTGCTTGTATATCTATCCTGCTAGTTAGTGGAAGTCCCACTACTTCTACAGCAACTGGTCTTGGAGCCCGACCATGACAATTACAAGTCGGTCAAGTGTTGGTCCATGTATGGCTCCAGCAGCTGGAATCTTCAGGGATACATCTCCCCCAGCATTGGCTCCTACATTTTCAGGGCCCAGCCTCCTGTAGCAGGATCCCCTTTGCTCCTGGGACACATCGCTGGTCTCTGTTAAGATATGGCTTCTCAGAGAACTCTCAGAAGGGCTATATTGGAGCTCCGGGCTCCGGACCACAGTCCTCTTTTATAGCACATGCTCGGTG
Source organism: Staurois parvus (assembly GCF_062004578.1). Lineage (NCBI taxonomy): Eukaryota > Metazoa > Chordata > Amphibia > Anura > Ranidae > Staurois > Staurois parvus. The sequence continues at coordinate 53,939 of NW_028320792.1, forward strand.
GGCCGGGCTCATCAACATCCCACCAAAACCAAGAACCGGGAAAGTAATCTAACCCATTCCCTCCCATCCGGGGCAGCACCTAAGTTCTAACCTGCTTGCACCCTGCTCGGTTCTGGCTGCTACATCAGTAATTGGACAAAACTGTATCCGTGTGTGGCCGGCTGGAGACGGGATTTCCCTCACAATGGAAAGAAATCCTCTGACTTCCCGCTGAGTCTATGGAACAGGAAGCCAACGGTAATCTCCCTTTACACACAGCAAAAACCGACAGCAGATATAACCCTTCCCTGTTCTATCCAAAATGGGAAAATACGTTTGGGCTTTAGAGTATGTCCAACCAGAACTTCTCTCAGTTATAGATGGATTGGGTAAGGCCGGAACCCCTGTAAAGCCAGAACCTCTGCAAGGCCGGAACCCCTGTAAGGCCGGAACCTCTGTAAGGCCAGAACCCTTGTAAGGCCAGAACCTCTGTGAGGTCAGAACCTCTGTAAAGGTCAGAACCTCTGTAAAGGTCAGAACCCCTGTAAGGCCAGAACCCCTGTAAGGCCAGAACCCCTGTAAGGTCAGAACCCCTGTAAGGCCAGAACCCCTGTAAGGCCAGAACCCCTGTGAGGTCAGAACCTCTGTGAGGTCAGAACTTCTGTAAGGTCAGAACCTCTGTAAAGGTCAGAACCCCTGTAAGGTCAGAACCCCTGTAAGGTCAGAACCCCTGTAAGGCCAGAACCCCTGTGAGGTCAGAACCTCTGTGAGGTCAGAACTTCTGTAAGGTCAGAACCTCTGTAAAGGTCAGAACCCCTGTGAGGTCAGAACCCCTGTAAGGTCAGAACCCCTATAAGGTCAGAACCTCTGTAAGGTCAGAACTCCTGTAATGTCAGAACCTCTGTAAGGTCAGAACCCCTGTAAGGTCATAATCTCTGTAAGGTGAGAACCCCTGTAAGGTCAGAACCTCTGTAAGGTGAGAACCCCTGTAAGGTCAGAACCCCTGTAAGGTCAGAACCTCTGTAAGGTCAGAACCCCTGTAAGGTGAGAACCCCTGTAAGGTGAGAACCCCTGTAAGGTCAGAACCTCTGTAAGGTCAGAACCCCTGTAAGATTTTCCTGCTCTCCTCTCTCCAACAGCAACAGAAATAAAAGTGCTCTTCTATAACAGTGCAGGGAATCCCAGGACGTGTCTGTGTCACTGTTCTAGGTTCTCCTTCACTTCCTCTCTGGAGGACACATTGTCAGCAGAACAGGAAGTGATTATAAATGTCTGTGATGGAGCTCATGGTTTGGCCCAATCAGACATCTGCATTGCAGCAATGCTCAGTACATGTATTGCAGTGCCATTCATTTTGAAGGAAACGAACCTGCATTGCAGTACGGCACAACTCACGATAACGCATGGAGTTGGAGTATGTCGCTTTAGATTGATTTTTTTTTTGGCATGTTTTGGTTGCATTGGCAGTCCATCGTTTTAGTGGGTTTCCTTAGAGTAATGCATGTTATTCTGCAACAAAATGCACATTAATGCACCAAAATATGTAGACGGGCCCTTTGGGTTTGACATCCACCGTAAGGATGAAGGTCTGATTGGTGGGAGTGGGCAGTGGAGGTCGGTTTCCTTTACTCCACATTTGTGAAGATCTTGAGGTATAAGTGTGATGGGTTCAGAGGGATGGTAATCCACATTGTGAAGATCTTGCTGTGTAGGTGTGATGGGTTCAGAGGGATGGTAATCCACATTGTGAAGATCTTGCTGTGTAAGTGTGATGGGTTCAGAGGGATGGTAATCCACATTTGTGAAGATCTTGGGGTATAAGTGTGATGGGTTCAGAGGGATGGTAATCCACATTGTGAAGATCTTGCTGTGTAGGTGTGATGGGTTCAGAGGGATGGTAATCCACATTGTGAAGGTCTTGCTGTGTAAGTGTGATGGGTTCAGAGGGACGGTAATCCACATTGTGAAGATCTTGCTGTGTAGGTGTGATGGGTTCAGAGGGATGGTAATCCACATTTGTGAAGGTCTTGCTGTGTAAGTGTGATGGGTTCAGAGGGATGGTAATCCACATTTGTGAAGATCTTGGGGTATAAGTGTGATGGGTTCAGAGGGATGGTAATCCACATTGTGAAGATCTTGCTGTGTAAGTGTGATGGGTTCAGAGGGATGGTAATCCACATTTGTGAAGATCTTGGGGTATAAGTGTGATGGGTTCAGAGGGATGGTAATCCACATTGTGAAGATCTTGGGGTATAAGTGTGATGGGTTCAGAGGGATGGTAATCCACATTGTGAAGATCTTGCTGTGTAAGTGTGATGGGTTCAGAGGGATGGTAATCCACATTTGTGAAGATCTTGGGGTATAAGTGTGATGGGTTCAGAGGGATGGTAATCCACATTTGTGAAGATCTTGCTGTGTAAGTGTGATGGGTTCAGAGGGATGGTAATCCACATTTGTGAAGGTCTTGCTGTGTAAGTGTGATGGGCTCAGAGGGATGGTAAGGTGTAAATGTGGAATATAAATGAAAGTTCCCCGACCATAGGAGATCTCTCTACACCAGTAATCTGCCGCATTGCTGTAAATTTACTGAATACATTCTATATGACATTTCTACATTTCTTTATTTAGTCCCTCCCAAGTTGTTGTCCATCATGTGCCCAGAACGTGTCATCCATGAGGAGCAGCTGACACTGACCTGTCCAATCAATGGGTTTAAGCCGCGAGCTTTGTCCATCACCTGGCTGAAGAGGAACAAGGACAACCAAGAGACCGATCTGGTGACATGGAATGCTGGGAGTGACACCACTCACACGGAGAGATATTCACACTTTCTAAAGGAACATGAACATGAAGATAACTCCTACAGCTTTATCAGTGCTCTGACCATGAAACCAACGGTGACAGAAGATGACGGAGCGACGTATATCTGTAGAGTTATCCACCCTGCTACAGATCACTGGGAGGAAAACAAGCAGATCCTCAATGTGACCGGTGAGTAATGGAAAACTCATCATTGGACATAACAGTTCTATATTCTCTCAAAGTCTGTAGGCTCTTTACAACTTGGTCTCAGGCAGCCATTTTGGCCAACCACATATAAGCAGATGTTTCATCAAGAACCACAAGGCCTGTGAGGGGTTAAGAATGATGGAGGAGGAAAGGTAGAAGGAGATAAATGAAAGGGAAATGGTAGAAGGGATATGGAGGAGGAGAGGAGGGAAAGAGTAGAGGATGAAGGACGAGGAGGGGGTAGAGACAGCCAGGGGTAGGATAGAAGAATGGGGTGGAAGAGGTAGATAGGGGGAGATATAGATGGTGGTGAAGGGGGAAGAGGTAGAAGGGGGTGAAGGGGGAGGAGGTTGATGGGAGTGAAGGGGGAAGGGGGAGGAGGTTGATGGGAGTGAAGGGGGAAGAGGTAGAAGGGGGAGGAGGTTGATGGGGGTGAAGGGGGAAGCCGTTGATGGGGGTGAAGGGGGAGGAGCTTGATGGGGGTGAAGGGGGAAGCGGTTGATGGGGGTGAAGGGGGAGGAGCTTGATGGGGTGAATGGGGAGGAGCTTGATGGGGTGAATGGGGAGGAGGTTGATGGGGGTGAAGCGGTTGATGGGGGTGAAGGGGGAAAAGATAGAAGGGGCAAGTGGTTGATAGGGGTGAAGGGGGAGGAGGTTGATGGGGGTGAAGGGGGAAGAGGTAGAAGGGGCAAGTGGTTGATAGGGGTGAAGGGGGAGGAGGTTGATGGGGGTGAAGGGGGAAGAGGTAGAAGGGGCAAGTGGTTGATAGGGGTGAAGGGGGAGGAGGATGATAAGGGGGAAGGGGGAAGAGGTAGAAGGGGCAAGTGGTTGATAGGGGTGAAGGGGGAGGAGGTTGATAAGGGGGAAGAGGTAGAAGGGGCAAGTGGTTGATAGGGGTGAAGGGGGAGGAGGTTGATGGGGGTGAAGGGGGAGGAGGTTGATAGGGGGGAAGGGGGAAGCGGTTTATGGGGGTGAAGGGGTAGGAGGTTGATGGGGGTGAAGGGGGAAGAAGCAGAGGCTCTCATTCTAATACTTCTCACTGTCTGCTTTGTTTCAGCGGTTCCTTCCCTGGACTCCATAGTGAAGGTTCAGGACAATGTCTGTGTCGGTGAGAATTTGGATCTGTCCTGTAAGATTCATTCCTTTTACCCATCTGACCTACAAGTCACATGGTACACGGAAGATGACGTCATGTTACCATCATACACCACTGACCCCCTCCCAGGCAATGAGGGACTCTATCATACCTCCAGCTCTTGCAGTTACACGGTAACAATGAAGGATCTAGGGAAGGATTTCCGATGTCGGGTTCAGCATGTCAGCCTATCGAATCCGAAGCATGTGACCTGGACCCTGAGAGAGATATGTGAGTGCTGGGAATATCGCTGGGCCCCATATTAGATGATAAGATGTTAAGTGTCTGTGATACTCATAAGAACCAATCAGATTCAAGTCTTTTATTACTTAAACAAACAATGAAAGCTGAAGTCTGATTGGTTGATGTTTTCCTCGGGTCGGGTATGATGGGGGATACGTGTCATTGCTACATCTCACACCTTCATCCTCATTCATATCGGTTGTACCATGGCCACTATGGCTGCTGGATTCCCCATGGGGCTGCTGCTGGATTCCCCATGGGGCTGCTGCTGGATTCCCCATGGGGCTGCTGCTGGATTCCCCATGGGGCTGCTGCCGGATTCCCCATGTCTGTTGGGTTCAGTTGAGTATATCCCTGTGTGAGAATCATCTGATGTAAACTGTCACTGCCTGACTCAGGAGCCGAGCATGGGCAGCTTCCATCTACGGTTTCTCATGCAGGTGTTTGGGTGAATGTTGGCAGCCCTAGCGGTGTAGTCACTGACCTGAGCTGAGTGCCGGGGATCAGGATCTCATGTTCCTTCGAGGCATGATATTGTGACAAGTCCATTTATAATCTTCCTTGTCTCTATGTTCAGCGGGTGAACCCCAATAATCTCACCCTACGAGCTGTACCCCCAACAGGACATACAGACCGTCACCCCTCCTTTATATGAAGCAAAGAGATATGGGGGGACATAGAACACCCCGCTTCTTGTATGTACTGACCCTGTACAACGAGCTATATATATATATATATATATAACATGTATGTATTGTATGATATCACCCACAAATGACACACTGTTCTGTAGATGGTGATATAGATGTCAGTGAAAGGAATACTTTGTATAACACGGCTGTCCTCTATATTGCAGTATCTCCGCCCACTCTGGGGGACATCCAGTGTGTCCCTGCACAGCCCCAGCCTGGACAGCCGGTGACCTTTTCCTGTATGATCAGTGACATGTATCCCGGGGAACCTGGCATTCAGTGGACATGGAGTGCAAAGGAATTGTCTGAGCAGGACTGGACAGAGAACATCCAGCAAAACCCGGAATCCAAGATGTTCTTCGGAACCACAAAGCTGACACTCATTCCGGACACTAAACATCATCTCTCTGAAATCAGTCTGGAGGTCAGACATCACACAAAACGTTTTACAAAGAAGACATTAATCAAATTTAAAGGTATGGTCCCTCCCTCCGGCCTCTATCCACCCCACCTCAACCTCTGTCCACCCCACCTCAACCTACATCCACCCCACCTTGTCCTCTGTCCACCCCACCTCAACCTACATCCACCCCACCTCAACCTACGTCCACCCCACCTCAACCTCCGTCTACCCCGCCTCAACCTACGTCCACCCCACCTCAACCTCCGTCTACCCCGCCTCAACCTACGTCCACCCCACCTCAACCTCCGTCCACCCCGCCTCAACCTACGTCCACCGCGCCTCAACCTCCGTCTACCCCGCCTCAACCTATGTCCACCCCACCTCAACCTACGTCCACCCCACCTCAACCTACGTCCACCCCACCTCAACCTACATCCACCCCACCTCAACCTACGTCCACCCCACCTCAACCTACGTCCACCCCACCTCAATGTACGTCCACCCCACCTCAACCTCTGTCCACCCCACCTCAACCTACGTCCACCCCACCTCAACCTACGTCCACCCCACCTCAACCTACGTCCACCCCACCTCAACCTCCTTCCACCCCACCTCAACCTCCTTCCACCCCACCTCAACACCTCAGCCTCTGTCCACCCCACCTCAACCTCCACCAACCCCACCTCAACCTCTGTCCACCCCACCTCAACCTCTGTCCACCCCACCTCAACCTCTGTCCACCCCACCTCAACCTCTGTCCACCCCACCTCAACCTCCTTCCACCCCACCTCAACCTCCATCCACCCCACCTCAACCTCCGTCTACCCCGCCTCAACCTACGTCCACCCCACCTCAACCTCCGTCCACCCCGCCTCAACCTCCGTCCACCCCACCTCAACCTACGTCCACCCCACCTCAACCTACGTCCACCCCACCTCAACCTCTGTCCACCCCACCTCAACCTCTGTCCACCCCTCCTCAACCTACGTCCACCCCTCCTCAACCTACGTCCACCCCACCTCAACCTCTGTCCACCCCACCTCAACCTCCTTCCACCCCACCTCAACACCTCAACCTCTGTCCACCCCACCTCAACCTCCACCAACCCCACCTCAACCTCTGTCCACCCCACCTCAACCTCTGTCCACCCCACCTCAACCTCTGTCCACCCCACCTCAACCTCTGTCCACCCCACCTCAACCTCCATCCACCCCGCCTCAACCTCCGTCTACCCCGCCTCAACCTACGTCCACCCCACCTCAACCTATGTCCACCCCACCTCAACCTCCGTCCACCCCACCTCAACCTCCGTCCACCCCACCTCAACCTCCGTCCACCCCACCTCAACCTCCGTCCACCCCACCTCAACCTCTGTCCACCCCACCTCAACCTCTGTCCACCCCACCTCAACCTCTGTCCACCCCACCCCACCTCAACCTCTGTCCACCCCTCCTCAACCTACGTCCACCCCACCTCAACCTCTGTCCACCCCACCTCAACCTCCTTCCACCCCACCTCAACACCTCAACCTCTGTCCACCCCACCTCAACCTCCACCAACCCCACCTCAACCTCTGTCCACCCCACCTCAACCTCTGTCCACCCCACCTCAACCTCCGTCCACCCCACCTCAACCTCCGTCCACCCCACCTCAACCTACGTCCACCCCACCTCAACCTCTGTCCACCCCACCTCAACCTCTGTCCACCCCACCTCAACCTCTGTCCACCCCTCCTCAACCTACGTCCACCCCACCTCAACCTCTGTCCACCCCACCTCAACCTCCTTCCACCCCACCTCAACACCTCAACCTCTGTCCACCCCACCTCAACCTCCACCAACCCCACCTCAACCTCTGTCCACCCCACCTCAACCTCCTTCCACCCCACCTCAACCTCCTTCCACCCCACCTCAACCTCCATCCACCCCACCTCAACCTCCGCCCACCCCACCTCAACCTCTGTCCACCCTGCCTCAACCTCCGTCCACCCCGCCTCAACCTCCGTCCACCCCGCCTCAACCTCCGTCCACCCCACCTCAACCTCCGTCCACCCCGCCTCAACCTCCGTCCACCCCGCCTCAAGCTGCGTCCACCCCACCTCTGTAGAGAGATCACTGCCTCCACTTCTTCCTCCTCTGTCTGCAGAGAGACCACTGCCTCCACCTCTTCCTCCTCCTGTCTGCAGAGAGCTCACTGCCTCCACCTCTTCCTCCTCTGTCTGCAGGGAGATCACAGAGCCAGACCTGATATGTGTGATATTGTTGGCTGTGATATCTGTAAAGGTCAGTTATTATGGAATGTATTATATTCTGCCTCCACAGGTCTCTATGTGCTCAGTGAGATCTCCAGTGACCCCCGTATACCGGATTATGGACATCCTGTGACTCTGCGCTGTGATCTGGCTGGCTGTGATCCCGGACACACCCCTGAGGTCACCTGGTCAGAGAGAGGAAGAGATCTGGGGAAACACCAGCAGAGAGTGACCCAAGGCAGCGGAGACGTTCTGTCCTGTTCTCTGACGATCACACCTACAGCTCAGGATTATGGGAAGGTCTATACCTGCAGTGTGACACAAAGGGGCATGCAGGCTATCACAAAAGACAGTGTCTTGAGCCTTCCAGGTGCGTTTCCTATATTCTCCAATTGAATAATAACAGGATTAGTAATAAAACACACAGACATTGCTGGGTAATATACACGATACATACAAAGTTCTCCCTGAGAGTGAGCCCATGATGGCGCAGACCCCATTCTTCCGGGGTCAGAGGTCCAACCTGCAGATATTTGATGTGCGCAGCATAGTATTATCTAAGTCATGTATTGCAGAGGGTGCCACATGTACAGTATATGTCACAAGGCATCACGGTGATGTAAACCCTTCAGGTGGATACCCCACAGGGGATGGTAGGTGTACCTGAGAGGTGTAGGCCAATAGCGGGTTCTTGGAGGAATGGAACACAGCGTAGACGAGATAGTAGCTGGATCTATGTCATGTCAAGCTGCTAGCGGATGGTCCTGCATGAGAACAGGTGATGCAAGATCCCCAAGGCTAGGTGTCTAAGAGTCAGTTGATGTCCACCAAAGATACCCTCTCAAGGGTGTGGGCTCAGGATTGACGCCAGCACCCACAGAACACTTCGCTGTGATCCATTCCACAATTTGGTCCAAAGTGGGAATCTCTAGTTTAAGCCACTTATTGGTAGGTCCAGCGGCAAACGTGTTGGGCTCATACACAAGTGATCACCCCCAGCCATCAGAGTATTTGAACTTTCAGTTTCTCATAGTCTTTGGTCTCCTCCAGGACCAGGTCCAAAGACATTTTCTGGAGTTCCCTGGAAAGGAAATGGAATAGCAGTCCCACTCACTGCTCTTCGGACCAGGCCTTGCGTTGGCTGTCCATTCCAAAGTGGTTAGATAGGACTCCAGTGACATCGTTTTCTGCAAGTATTGGCTTTCTCTTATTACACCAGGATGACCTTGGGTGCCGACAGAGGCCTCCAGACCTTGGGTGACGACAGAGGCCTCCAGACCTTGGGTGCCGACAGAGGCCTCCAGACCTTGGGTGCCAACAGAGGCCTCCAGACCTTGGGTGCCGACAGAGGCCTCCAGACCTTGGGCCTATCTATTGTACCACCTGATGTAGAGTCTGTCAGTCCCTCTCTGCTGCCTAAGCCAAAGCAGTCACCTGAACCTCCATCAGTCTAACCATTTCCCGCTGAGTTATATTAGCCCATTGCTGCTGACCAGCCACCTTTAGTGGGATCCACTTGTTCCAAATCACATCATTCAGCTTCAAGCGTAGAGCTCGCAGAGAGGCAGTCCAGACGTCAAAAGTACATTTATGGGCCTCTTGGCCACTTTTATTTCTCCGGAGAACAAAACCTGCAAGAAAGTCCCTCCCAGAGGTCATTAGAAACAGAAGATATCGCCAACAAATGCTTTAGCCTTCCGACTCTCCATTGGACTGTTCAGCGTCCACTCTGCGTGTTCCTAACAGGCTGAATGAGAAAACAGATTCCTCCATCTACACAAACAAGGTGGATGAAGGAATCCCTCCGCCTGGGACGTTGTTTTCTGATAGTGGGAGTCCCTTCCACAGAAGCTGATCTAAAGCAAGAACAGCCACCCACTGATTGAAATTTGGTTGTTAGCGGCTGAATGTCAATCATTCTATGGCCAGCTTATCATCACTCCAATTATTATTATACAGTATTTATATAGCACCAATGGTTTGCTCAGCGCTGTACAATAGCGGGGGGGACCGAACATGAGACAAGACAGTAACAGTACAATACACAATGTATTTATACAAATGGTATGCAGCGCTAAATGGTATATCAACCATCAAAATAAAGATGGATGAGACAGTAAATAAACAGTCAAAATACGAACAGTTCCATATAGATAAAATATAAATATTGAAATCCAATCCGGCTTGTGGAAGAATCCAGTAAATGATTGCGCTTACCACAAAAACATACAAACAGAGCGTTGTATGTATAAGATGGACATCAGGGCCTGGTCAGCAACTAGAACAGCATCCGGTCACCATATGAGACTTCCAGGAATGGTGGAAACCCCCCACGGTCATCTCCGGTTTTACCAGCAGGTCCAACGAAGTCCTCTCCACGCACTGTTCATCTGGATCACACCACCTTGATAACGCTCATGAATAATGAGCCAGAGCAAAATGGGCAATGATAGTGAAGTATGTTTTAATGGGTGAACAGTAAAATATAAAGTATACAACTCACATAATGGGAAAAACACAGCCCAGGTCAAACAAGGAATTTCCCTGGTGATCTGTGGTTCCCTGGTAATCTAATGGCGTCTGTTGGGTGGATCCCCTAACATGTTTCGAGCCACGCTCGTTGTCAAAGGGGTGAATCCTATCCCAAGGACGCCAGCATTTAAAAATACCGCGGTCGCGCCTGCGCAGTGAGCACCTCGCGCCGCTGAAATGAATGGCGCATGCGCGGGTGACGTCACTCACCCGTCGCCGCCGAACCCCATTGCGCATGCGCAGAACCCATAATGAATCCCCCTCTCACAGCCATCTGCCCGCAAATAAGCGGGCAAAGATCCAAAGGGAAAGCCACACTGCACAATGTATTTATTTCAGGTACTTCTATAGCGCCATCAATGTACTCCGCACTTTCCATATATATATTGTACATTCACATCAGTCCCCGCCCCCGAGGAGCATACAACCTAAGGTCCCTAACTCACATTTATACATACACATACTAGGGACAATTTAGACAGGAGACAATTAACCTACCAGCATGTCTTTGGAGTGTAGGAGGAAACCGAAGTACACAGAGGAAACCCACGCAGGCACAGGGAGAACATGCAAACTCCAGGCAGGTGGTTCCGTGGTTAGGATTTGAACCGGCGACCCTAGTACTGCCAGGCAGAAGTGCGAACCACTTAGCCACTGTGCTACTCACAGTTTATTGATCAAGTGTACCAGTGTGTGACTCGCCATAAACCCCATGCCTACTGCAACACAGCCAGACTGCAGGGAGCCAACCCATCTACCTGAGGAAATGTAAGATTCCGGGGGCACACACTCCATCCTGGACCATGGCACTGGCATGCACTCCATCCTGGACCATGCCCTTGACATACACTCCATCCTGGACCATGCCGTGGGCACATATTCCCTCCTGGACCATGCCCTGGGCACCCACTCTATCCTGGACCATGCTGTGGGCATGCTTTCCCTCCTGGACCATGCCGTGGGCACGCATTACCTCCTGGACCATGCCGCGGGCACCCATTCCATCCTGGACCATGCCGCGGGCACCCATTCCATCCTGGACGATGCCGTGGGCACGCATTACCTCCTGGACCATGCCCTGGGTGCCCATTCCCTCCTGGACTATGCCGTGGGCACCCATTCCATCCTGGACCATACCGTGGGCACGCATTCCCTCCTGGACCATGCCGTGGGCACCCATTCCCTCCTGGACCATGCCGTGGGCACCCATTCCCTCCTGGACTATGCCGTGGGCACCCATTCCATCCTGGGCCATGCCGTGGGCACCCATTCCATCCTGGGCCATGCCGTGGGCACCCATTCCATCCTGGGCCATGCCGTGGGCACCCATTCCATCCTGGACCATGCCGTGGGCACCCATTCCATTCTGGACCATGCCGTGGGCACCCATTCCATCCTGGACCATGCCGTGGGCACGCATTCCATCCTGGACCATGCCGTGGGTACCCATTCCATCCTGGACCATGCCGTGGGCACCCATTCCATCCTGGACCATACCGTGGGCACCCATTCCCTACTGGACTATGGCACTGACATATACACTGACATGACTTTGAAATGTTTGATCTAATAGGACAGAGAACAATGTGCAGCAGCCAATCAGGACTGATCATCTTGGGGTCATCAATGTGATTCCAGTATTGATGAGGTTGCTTTGGGTAAATGCCATGGAGACATCCTCCAGGGTGACCTCTCTGCAGATCTGGGTCTGGTTTCTGCACTGTGAACTGTCTGGGTTGTCAGGGTGACGTATTGGGAATTCTGGGTTCTCGATGGTGGATAAAAGACAACAAAAATAAAACCTCTAAGATGAAATTTCCTTTACATTGCTGAGAGGTCGACCAGCTCTACTGACATGATCTGTTCTTCGATTCCCCACAACCTGACCTGTTATATATTTATCATTACAGAGAGACCGCCCACATTATCGGACATTATCGTCCATCCAATGAGTGTGGCAGCCAATCAGAAAGCCTCATTCAAGGTAACAATATCCGGATTCTCCCCCCGAGACCTACAAATAAAATGGTTTAAGGAGTTCAGCACCTTCCCCCAATCTGAGGTGACAATATTGGATCCAGAGATCGGATCGGACGGTCTGTATAAATCTTCCAGCACGCTGGCCTTCACCCCGAAGATGACCGATGATAAAACGTCCATCCGGTGTGAGGTGACACACAGTCAGTCCAAGATTGTCCGAGAGAAGAGATATAATCTGCACCTGACAGGTGAGATCCCCGTGTATCCTTCATATGTATGATGTGTTCATATGTCATTCATTGGACGAGTCCAGGGATAGGGATGTCCAGAGGGGGCGCTCCATCTACATCTGATCACCCTCACCCAATAGGATTAGGTGGAGGATTCATTGGACGAGTCCAGGGATAAGGATGTCCAGAGGGGGCGCTCCATCTACATCTGATCACCCTCACCCAATAGGATTAGGTGGAGGATTCATTAGACGAGTCCAGGGATAGGGATGTCCAGGGAGGGGTGCTCTATGTACATTTGATTACTCTCAGCCAATAGGATTAGGTGGAGGACTCATTAGACGAGTCCAGGGATAGGGATGTTCAGAGGGGGCGCTCCATGTACACTTTCCGGTGGAATGCAGACAGGAGGAGGAGGAGAACGGTGCTGGCCATGCCGCTTATCACAGAGGGAATAGTAGTCATGGGGAAAGGTGTTCTTATAGAGGACCTGTGTGGTGAAAGCAGAGGACAACGGACCGGCCATCACTGTCTCCTGTGATCTCCCTGCAGCTGATCTTTTCTCCATTACTGATTCTCTTGCTCTGCACAATGTCTATGTGGAGGCAGCCATCTTGGTAGAGGCAGGCTTTGCTTCTACCTGTCCAGGCTGCCCCCTGATGGCTGGAGGGGTAATGATAGAGGCAGTGGAAGCACAGATCCACAAAATGGATGAAGTAGAAGTAGGGAGATCCTTCCACTGCAGTTCCTCAGGTACAGCTTCCCCTCCAGCAAGGCAAACACACAGCACAGTAGTGACATCACCAAATCTAATGAGACCAGCAGTCAGAGGTAGCAGGACTTGGATGATCTCACACTGCAAATATACAGCTATGAAGTTATGGAACGGAAGTGCCCTGATATCAGGAGTGCTTGGGCACAGGAAGTGCCCTGATATGAGGAGTGCCTAGGTACAGGAAGTGCCCTGATATGAGGAGTGCCTAGGTACAGGAAGTGCCCTGCTATCAGCAGTGCCTAGGTACAGGAAGTGCCCTGATATCAGGAGTGCCTAGGTATAGGAAGTGCCCTGATATCAGGAGTGCTTAGGCACAGGAAGTGCCCTGATATGAGGAGTGCCTAGGTACAGGAAGTGCCCTGCTATCAGCAGTGCCTAGGTACAGGAAGTGCCCTGCTATCAGCAATGCCTAGGTACAGGAAGTGCCCTGCTATCAGCAGTGCCTAGGTACAGGAAGTGCCCTGCTATCAGCAGTGCCTGGGTACAGGAAGTGCCCTGCTATCAGCAGTGCCTAGGTACAGGAAGTGCCCTGCTATCAGCAGTGCCTAGGTACAGGAAGTGCCCTGCTATCAGCAGTGCCTAGGTACAGGAAGTGCCCTGCTATCAGCAGTGCCTAGGTACAGGAAGTGCCCTGCTATCAGGAGTGCTTAGGCACAGGAAGTGCCCTGATATCAGGAGTGCCTGGGCACAGGAAGTGCCCTGATATGAGGAGTGCCTAGGTACAGGAAGTGCCCTGCTATCAGCAGTGCCTAGGTACAGGAAGTGCCCTGCTATCAGCAGTGCCTAGGTACAGGAAGTGCCCTGCTATCAGGAGTGCCTAGGTACAGGAAGTGCCCTGCTATCAGGAGTGCTTAGGTACAGGAAGTGCCCTGCTATCAGGAGTGCCTAGGTACAGGAAGTGCCCTGCTATCAGCAGTGCCTAGGTACAGGAAGTGCCCTGCTATCAGGAGTGCTTAGGTACAGGAACTATACAGGTATTTTCAGGAGGAATTCAAGAATTCATTAGGCATTCCCTGTAGAGCAGCAAATCTTCACCTTTGAACTCAGGTCCACTTTGTCATGTCGCTGTGGCCCCAGACTATGGCGGGCCCCCAGGTCTCCCATCCTGAGGACACTGAGAACAGTGCGGGGGCCGGGATATATTTCGGGGCTCTGATGTTCATGGATCCAATACATTTATTGCTGTGGGATGATTTCTCTTCTCTTTATTAGTAAACTTTTCTCTTGTTTTATAGGAGATTCTACCAAGATGGGCGAAGCCCCAGAATCCGGTGAGATGATCCGTCTGGGGGTGGGGGAGGGGATGGGGGAGGAGGGAGGGGATGGGGGTGAAGGGAGGGGATGGAGGAGGGGTTTATAGTGTTTCCTCTTTATTATGGTCAGGACTGAAGAATACCATCTGGAATAAAACATGAACTATGAACAGACACTTCCCAGATTGCCCAGCAGGGGGCGCACCTCGGGGCTCCACCTTATTTTCACATGATTTCCTTCAGTCTGCTGTTCACAGAGCTCAGTAGCTGAAGCTCAGGGCTTGGTCACACCACAGTGTCATGGTAATTGTAACGGAACCGACCCCAGACTGCAGTTGGGTACTTCCGTTAGAATACCGCTTCCCGTCCAACCACAGACACCACAGCCGACCATACAAGACCAGACGACACCAGTCCTGAAGTAATCCAGGAAATAGAATCCTTTATTTGAACACAGATACAAGATATATACACTCGGGAATATCCCCCCTCCCTGCATAATGACACAGGGCGGGGCAATCCCCCCTCCCTGCATAATGACACAGGGCGGGGCAATCCCCCCTCCCTGCATAATGACACAGGGCGGGGCAATCCCCCCTCCCTGCATAATGACACAGGGCGGGACAACCCCCCTCCCTGCATAATGACACAGGGCGGGGCAATCCCCCCTCCCTGCATAATGACACAGGGCGGGGCAATCCCCCCTCCCTGCATAATGACACAGGGCGGGGCAATCCCCCCTCCCTGCATAATGACACAGGGCGGGGCAATCCCCCCTCCCTGCATAATGACACAGGGCGGGACAACCCCCCTCACTGCATAATGACACAGGGCGGGGCAACCCCCCTCCCTGCATAATGACACAGGGCGGGGCAACCCCCCTCCCTGCATAATGACACAGGGCGGGGCAATCTACATTTAGTAACAAGAGACACACCAGCAGACAGTCCCATCAGGAGGGAGGGCTGCTGGAGACACCCCCCACCAAGCCAATACATAAACACATACATCCCATAATAGTTTGCTCCCAAGCCAGACACCCAATAGAACAATGGGATGCAAGCACATGACACCAAACAATCCACAACCCCCCCCCCCCCCAATATTAGGACAGATCCCCCTGTACCCCTAACGGGCACAGGGGGACTTACAAATAAGAGGGATATGGGGAGCTGTGACTACCTCCCCCCCCCCCCCTTCACAGCTGTTACTTTTCCCGCTGCAGAGCTGTGACCTCTCTCCTCCAGAGCTGTGACTCCTCCCCCACCAGAGCAGTGACTCCTCCCCCTCCACAGCTGTGACTCCTCCCCAACAAGAGCTGTGACCCCCCCACAAAAGCTGTGATACTTCTCTCTCCAAAGTTGACTTTCCCCCTGCAGAGCTGAGACTCCCCCATCTGCAGAGCTGTGACTTCTCCCCCTGCAGAGCTGTGACTCCTCCCCTCCAGAGCTGTGACTCCTCCCCCTCCAAGGTTGTGCTTCCTCCCCTCCAGAGTTGTGCCTCCTCCCCTCCAGAGCTGTGAATCCCCCCCTCCAGAGCTGTGACTCCCCCCCTCCAGAGCTGTGCCTCCTCCCCTCCAGAGTTGTGCCTCCTCCCATCCAGAGCTGTGACTCCTCCCCTCCAAGGTTGTGACTCCTCCCCCTCCAGAGCTGTGACTCCACCTCCAGAATTGAGACTCCTCCCCCTCCAGAATTGAGCCCCCTCCAGAGCTGTGACTCCTCCCCCTTCAGAGCTGTGAATCCTCCCCCTCCAAAGTTGTGCCTCCTCCCCCTCCAGAGCTATGATTCCTCCCCCTCCAAGGTTATGACTCCTCCCCCTCCAAGATTGTGACTCCTCCCTCTCCAAGGTTGTGACTTCTCCCCCTCCAGGGTTGTGACTTCTCCCCCTCCAGAGCTGTGACTCTTCCATCTCCAAGGTTGTGACTCCTCCCCCTCAAAGGTTGTGACTCCTCCCCTCCAGGGCTTTGATTCCTCCCCCTCCAGAGCTGTGACTCTTCCCCCTCCAAGGTTGTGTCTCCTCCACTCCAGAGCTATGATTCCTCCTCCAAGGTTGTGACTCCTCCCCTCCAGAGTTGAGACTCCTCCCCCTCCAGAGTTGAGACTCCTCCCCCTCCAAAGTTGTGACTCCTCCCCTCTAGGGATGTGACTCCACCCCCCAGAGCTGTGACTCCCCCCCCTCCAGCGCTATGGTTGTACCTCCATAAGGCTTCACCTTCCGTTTTCACCAAGGGGAGGGTATCTAAGAGGCATGCACAGCCGAGCTCCCATTAGATCACACATAGTGCTCTGGGAATCCTTCTTTTGTTGTTTTACAAATAAACATGGATTTCCTGAAGAAGGTTTTCCCCCATTGGTTCAGTATTGCAGTTTTCACATTCCAGGACTCCGGCAGATGCTCCTCCCATTGTGTGTCCTGCCAAATCCGGACTCGGCTGTCGGATATAACATGCTGACCTTCCGAGGACCACATGGTGACTGCCAACACAATGGAGGGCTGTCTCCACACAAAGGGTTAATATTTCCCAACTGTGCAATGTGTGTCACAACCTCACCACTTATCTTCCTGGCTCCTCCCACTCTGGTCACATGACACTCTTCCATGTAGGCAGGCAGTCATGTGATCAGATTTCAGGACATCCCATACAAAGGCCATAAATGTTCACAAAGCCGACAATTTCCTCATCCTGCTTCTCAAAATATCGGGATTGTTCCTTCAAGTGAGCTGTTCGTACCCGCGCAGTGCAACGCAACAAGTTCCCCTCAACCCCCTCCCCCATCAGCAGTACATACTCCCCACCCCCACCACCCCGCCCAGCCACCAGCAGCAGGAGAAGCCATATAAGCTCTGAGGCCTTCAAGTCGTAGTATACACTCCCCCCATGTGACAGCTCTGGTCCTTGGTGATTGGCCCAACACTACCACATGGAGTGGGTCACATGCTCTTCCATCCCTGGAAGTACAGGTTGTTCTGCACCCCCTGGTGGGGAGTGGAGTAAAGGTGAGAGTGTGCTGCTGGGGAAGGAGGGGGTTGAAGAGAAGCTGAGTGTGGTACCTGACATCAGACCCATCATGGCTGGCTCGCCAATAATAACAATGTTCTTCCCTCCACAGGACCAGAGAAGAAGTTCCGTATACGGGAGATTAAATGTGTGACGGAGCGCCCCCGGGTGGGGGAGGAGGTCACTCTTGTAGCATACATTGAAGAGTGTCAGGCGGACAGTGCGGAGTTCTCCTGGTATACAGGAATGTATTCTATTGATGGAGAAATAGAGAACAGACAGGACGGCACCAACTGTACATCCACCGTCACCTTCACACTGGAGGAATCAGACTGTCCAATCAAATTGGAGGTGTTTTATAATTATCAGACTGTAGAGGGATCCTTGAGACTGCCACTGGTGTGAAGACCAGGTCCGAGGAGGGAGTCATATCTTCCTATTAATGGTGGACATCTGACCATGTGAGGACGAGATCCGAGGAGGGATTCATGTCTTCCTATTAATGGCGGACATCTGACCATGTGAGGACGATATCTGAGAAGGAACTCATAACTTCCTATTAATGGCGGACATCTGACCATGTGAGGACGAGATCCGAGGAGGGACTCATCTTCCTATCAATGGTGGTCATCTGACCATGTGAGGATGATATCTGAGAAGGAACTCATAACTTCCTATTAATGGCGGACATCTTACCATGTGAGGATGAGATCTGAGGAGGGATTCATGTCTTCCTATTAATGGCGGACATCTGACCATATGAGGACGAGATCTGAGGAGGAACTCATATCTTCCTATCAATGGCGGACATCTGACCATGTGAGGACGATATCTGAGAAGGAACTCATATCTTCCTGATAATGGCGGACATCTGACCATATGAGGACAAGATCCGAGGAGGGACTAGCATCTTCCTATTATCTGACCGGGTGAGCGTTGTCGGGATGGGGACTGTCCTCTACCTCTGGACTCGATGATTGCCTTACATTCACTCCGGCAGCAGAGCTGTGTTGTTCATAAATTGAATATTTCCTGATATTTTTCCATACTGGAAGCTGAAATCTGATTGGTTGCTGTGGGTAACACACTTTCCTCCTCTGTGGTTTTCACAACCAGTTCTGCACTCTGCTATTGGTGGTCCCCAGGAGGTCTCATATAGGTTGGTCAGCAGGGAATGGGTTTCTGTCTGGGGCCATAGAACCTTCACCAGGAACCTTCCATGGAGCTGCAGATTTTACTGCTCAGAGCTCCCAAGTCTCTTCTCTCGGGTTTACCCCGCCGGGGTCAGCTGATGTTCTGGAAGATGAACAAAGTGAAGAGCCAAGTTCATAGGCAGAAGGGTGGAGGTCAGGCAGGCAGCATAATCTAGAAGACAGACCGGCCTTAGATCTGCAACCAGCAGTAAGAAGAACAGAATTAGTGTTGGGGTTACAGGGAGGTAGACTGAACAAGCAGCAATCACAAAACACAGATTAACCCTCCCTCTGACCCCAACACTGACTGTTTGACCCCAACACCCTATAACTCAACACTGACTGTGTGACCCCAACACTGACCCTCTATCCCTAACACTGACCCTCTATCCCCAACACTGACCCTCTATCCCCAACACTGACCCTCTATCCCCAACACTGACCCTCTATCCCCAACACTGACCCTCTATCCCCAGCACTAACCCTCTATCCCCAACACTGACCCTCTATACCCAACACTGACCCTTTAACCCCAATACTAACCCTCTATCCCCAACACTGACCCTCTATACCCAACACTGACCCTTTAACCCCAATACTAACCCTCTATCCCCAACACTGACCCTCTATCCCCAACACTGACCCTCTATCCCCAACACTGACCCTCTATCCCCAACACTGACCCTCTATCCCCAACACTGACCCTCTATCCCCAGCACTAACCCTCTATCCCCAACACTGACCCTCTATCCCCAACACTGACCCTGTAACCCCAACACTAACCCTTTAACCCCAACACTGACCCTCTATCCCCAACACTGACCCTTTAACCCCAACACTGACCCTTTAACCCCAAACTGACCCTGTAACCCCAACACTGACCCTCTATCCCCAACACTCACCCTGTAACCCCAACACTAACCCTTTAACCCCAACACTGACCCTCTATCCCCAACACTAACCCTGTAACCCCAACACTGACCATGTAACCCCAACACTGACCTTGTAACCCTAACACTGACCCTCTATCCCCAACACTAACCCTGTAACCCCAACGCTGACCATGTAACCCCAATGCTGACCATGTAACCCCAACGCTGACCATGTAACCCCAACACTGACCCTGTAACCCCAACACTGACCCTGTAACCCCAACACTGACCCTCTATCCCCAACACTGACCCTGTAACCCCAACACTGACCCTGTAACCCCAACACTGACCCTGTAACCCCAACACTGATCCTGTAACCCCAACACTGACCCTGTAACCCCAACACTGACCCTCTATCCCCAACACTGATCCTGTAACCCCAACACTGACCCTCTATCCCCAACACTGACCCTGTAACCAAAACACACTCAATCAGTAACACTAACCTTGTGACCCCAACACTAACCTTGTGACCCCAACACTGACCCTGTAACCCCAACACTAACCTTGTGACCCCAACACTGACCCTGTAACCCCAACACTAACCTTGTGACCCCAACACTGACCCTGTAACTCCAACACTAACCTTGTGACCCCAACACTGACCCTGTAACCCCAACACTAACCTTGTGACCCCAACACTGACCCTGTAACCCCAACACTGACCCTCTATCTCCAACACTGACCCTTGACCCCTCGTTTACATTCTGACCTCTCCTTTGTTCTAAGAATCATCTCCCTTGTTCCGGATCTCTCCAGAATTCTACCACTGAGTTTCGGGTTCAGGAGATGTTGGGCGCACGTCTTTCTTGGACCTGCACCTGCTGCAGGAGGGAAGGATCAGTACTAACCAGGGAATTTTTTCTCAGAGAATAGATGCAGGAATTTAACCAGAACCCCCACCTTCCCATGGGCGGGGAGAAGAGCGTACTGCATCAAATGGTAGGTGTGGCCAAATTGCACCAGCGTGGTAGGGTCTTAACGAGGCAATCAATACCAGGAGTGTGCTGCATACATAGTGCAGGGTTCAGGAGTACTGTACATACGGACTACAGGGTTTCAGAGTGCGCTACGTGCAGAGTGCATCATTCAAGGGTGTGCTACGTGCAGAGTGCAGGGTTCAGGGGTGTGCTACGTGCAGGGTTCAGGGGTGTGCTACGTGCAGTGTGCAGGGTTCAGGGGTGCGCTACGTGCAGTGTGCAGGGTTCAGGGGTGTGCTACGTGCAGTGTGCAGGGTTCAGGGGTGCGCTGTGTGCAGGGGTGTGCTACGTGCAGTGTGCAGGGTTCAGGGGTGTGCTACGTGCAGTGTGCAGGGTTCAGGGGTGTGCTACGTGCAGTGTGCAGGGTTCAGGGGTGCGCTACGTGCAGTGTGCAGGGTTCAGGGGTGTGCTACGTGCAGGGTTCAGGGGTGTGCTACGTGCAGGGTTCAGGGGTGTGCTACGTGCAGTGTGCAGGGTTCAGGGGTGCGCTGTGTGCAGGGGTGTGCTACGTGCAGTGTGCAGGGTTCAGGGGTGTGCTACGTGCAGTGTGCAGGGTTCAGGGGTGTGCTACGTGCAGTGTGCAGGGTTCAGGGGTGCGCTACGTGCAGTGTGCAGGGTTCAGGGGTGTGCTACGTGCAGTGTGCAGGGTTCAGGGGTGCGCTGTGTGCAGGGGTGTGCTACGTGCAGTGTGCAGGGTTCAGGGGTGTGCTACGTGCAGTGTGCAGGGTTCAGGGGTGTGCTACGTGCAGTGTGCAGGGTTCAGGGGTGCGCTACGTGCAGTGTGCAGGGTTCAGGGGTGTGCTACGTGCAGGGTTCAGGGGTGTGCTACGTGCAGTGTGCAGGGTTCAGGGGTGTGCTACGTGCAGTGTGCAGGGTTCAGGGGTGTGCTACGTGCAGTGTGCAGGGTTCAGGGGTGCGCTACGTGCAGTGTGCAGGGTTCAGGGGTGCGCTGCGTGCAGCGTGCATCATTCAGGAGTGCGCTATGTGCAGAGTGCAGGATTCAGGGGTGTGCTATATGCAGGGTCCAGGGGTGTGCTACATGCAGAGTGCAGGGTTTAGGGGTGTGCAACGTGCAGAGTGCAGGATTCAGGGGTGCGCTATGTACAGAATGCAGGGGTCAGAAGTTGTGTGCAGGATTCAGGAGTGTGCTATGTACAGAGTGCATGGTTCAGGAGTGCATCACGTGCAGAGTGAAGGGTTCAGGAGTGCGCCATGCGCAGAGTGCAGGGCTCGGGTGCGCTACGTGCAGGGTTCAGGGGTGCGCTACGTGCAGTGTGCAGGGTTCAGGGGTGTGCAGGGTTCAGCGGTGTACTGCGTGCAGCGTGCATCATTCAGGAGTGCGCTATGTGCAGAGTGCAGGGTTCAGGGGTGTGCTACATGCAGAGTGCAGGATTCAGGGGTGTGCTATATGCAGGGTCCAGGGGTGTGCTACATGCAGAGTGCAGGGTTTAGGGGTGTGCTACGTGCAGGGTTCAGGGGTGTGCTGAGTGCAGCGTGCATCATTCAGGAGTGCGCTATATGCAGAGTGCAGGATTCAGGGGTGTGCTATATGCAGGGTCCAGGGGTGTGCTACATGCAGAGTGCAGGATTCAGGGGTGTGCTATATGCAGGGTCCAGGGGTGTGCTACATGCAGTGTGCAGGGTTCAGGGGTGCGCTGCGTGCAGTATGCAGGGTTCAGGGGTGTGCTGCGTGCAGCGTGCATCATTCAGGAGTGCGCTATGTGCAGAGTGCAGGATTCAGGGGTGTGCTATATGCAGGGTCCAGGGGTGTGCTACATGCAGAGTGCAGGGTTTAGGGGTGTGCAACGTGCAGAGTGCAGGATTCAGGGGTGCGCTATGTACAGAATGCAGGGGTCAGAAGTTGTGTGCAGGATTCAGGAGTGTGCTATGTACAGAGTGCATGGTTCAGGAGTGCATCACGTGCAGAGTGAAGGGTTCAGGAGTGCGCCATGCGCAGAGTGCAGGGCTCGGGTGCGCTACGTGCAGGGTTCAGGGGTGCGCTACGTGCAGTGTGCAGGGTTCAGGGGTGCCATGGTCCGTCATCCCATGTGTCGTGATCGGCCATGATCCGTCATCCCATGTGTCATGTGATCGGCCATGGTCCGTCGTCCCATGTGTCATGTGATCGGCCATGGTCCATCGTCCCATGTGTCATGTGATCTGCCATGGTCCGTCGTCCCATGTGTAATGTGATCGGCCATGGTCCGTCGTCCCATGTGTCATGTGATCGGCCATGGTCCGTCGTCCCATGTGTCGTGATCGGCCATGGTCTGTCGTCCCATGTGTCATGTGATCGGCCATGGTCCGTCGTCCCATGTGTTGTGATCGGCCATGATCCGTCATCCCATGTGTCATGTGATCGGCCATGGTCCGTCATCCCATGTGTCATGTGATTGGCCATGGTCCCGCACCCCGCTGTTCCCGTGTGCTCTGTGTATCCTCCGGTATAGGAAGTATTTGGATATTATGTAATAAAGTGATTTTTTTGTGACACATTTTATGCTTTTCCTTCTTTTTGTTATATGTATGGAATGGATCTGCAGACCAACCACAAGGGGAGCTCTCAGCATCTCAGTGTACTCTGCTCCTTGTGTACCACTGCCGTGGGTCGGCCCCATGTGGGGTGCGTTGTTTTCAATGGGTCGGCCCCACGTGGGGTGCGTTGTTTTCAGTGGGTTGGCCCCATGTTAATGCGTTGTTTTCAGTGGGTCGGCCCCACGTGTGGTGCGTGGTTTTCAGTGGGTCGGCCCCATGTGGGGTACGTTGTTTTCAGTGGATCGGCCCCATGTTAATGCGTTTTCAGTGGGTCGGCCTCACATGTGGTGCGTGGTTTTCAGTGGGTTGGCCGCATGTGGAGTGCGTGGTTTTCAGTGGGTTGGCCCCATGTGGAGTGTGTTGTTTTCAATGGGTCGGCCCCATGTAAAGTGTGTTGTTTTCAATGGGTCGGCCCCATGTGGAGGGTGCGTTTTCAATGGGTCGGCCCCATGTGGGGTGCGTTGTTTTTAGTGGGTCGGCTTTGAGAAGACATAAAGCGAGCCATTGTGTGACGCTGCAAAGCTGAGCCTGAGATGAGGGAGGGGCTCCGATCACAATATGATCTGCAGACAGCGATCACAAGATTCTATCACCTCATGGTGTCTCCCAGCACAGTCTCAAGAGCATGGAGGAGGTTCCAGGAGACAAGAGGAGATTCCAGGAGACGAGAGCACGGAGGAGATTCCGGGAGACGAGAGCACGGGGGAGATTCCGGGAGACGAGAGCACGGGGGAGATTCCGGGAGACGAGAGCACGGGGGAGATTCCGGGAGACGAGAGCACGGGGGAGATTCCAGGAGACGAGAGCACGGGGGAGATTCCAGGAGACGAGAGCACGGGGGAGATTCCAGGAGACGAGAGCACGGAGGAGATTCTATGAGAGGGGAGCATGGAGGAGATTCCAGGAGACGAGAGCATGGAGGAGATTCCATGAGAGGAGAGCATGGAGGAGATTCCAGGAGAAGAGAGCATGGAGGAGATTCCAGGAGAAGAGAGCACGGAGGAGATTCCAGGAGACGAGAGCACGGAGGAGATTCCAGGAGACGAGAGCACGGAGGAGATTCTATGAGAGGAGAGCATGGAGGAGATTCCAGGAGACGAGAGCATGGAGGAGATTCTATGAGAGGAGAGCACGGAGGAGATTCCAGGAGACGAGAGCATGATGGAGGAGATTCTAGGAGACAAGAGCATGGAGGAGATTCCAGGAGAAGAGAGCATGGAGGAGATTCCAGGAGATGAGAGCACGGAGGAGATTCCAGGAGAAAAAAGCATGATGGAGGAGATTCCAGGAGACGAGAGCACGGAGGAGATTCCAGGAGACGAGAGCACGGAGGAGATTCTAGGAGACGAGAGCACGGAGGAGATTCCAGGAGACGAGAGCATGATGGAGGAGATTCCAGGAGACGAGAGCACGGGGGAGATTCCAGGAGACGAGAGCACGGAGGAGATTCCAGGAGAAGAGAGCACGGAGGAGATTCTAGGAGACGAGCACAGAGGAGATTCCAGGAGACGAGAACATGATGGAGGAGATTCTAGGGGACGAGAGCATGGAGGAGATTCCAGGAGAAGAGAGCACGGAGGAGATTCTAAGAGACGAGAGCACGGAGAAGATTCCAGGAGACGAGAGCACGGAGGAGATTCCAGGAGATGAGAGCATGATAGAGGAGATTCTAGGAGACGAGAGCATGGAGGAGATTCCAGGAGAAGAGAGCATGGAGGAGATTCTAGGAAACGAGAGCACGGAGGAGATTCCAGGAGAAAAGAGCATGATGGAGGAGATTCTAGGAGACGAGAGCATGGAAGAGATTCCAGGAGAAGAGAGCACGGAGGAGATTCTAGGAGACGAGAGCACGGAGGAGATTCCAGGAGACGAGAGCATGATGGAGGAGATTCCAGGAGACGAGAGCACGGAGGAGATTCTAGGAGACGAGAGCATGATGGAGGAGATTCCAGGAGAGGAGAGCGCGGGGGGAGATTCCAGGAGACGAGAGCGCGGGGGAGATTCCAGGAGACGAGAGCGCGGGGGAGATTCCAGGAGACGAGAGCGCGGGGGAGATTCCAGGAGACGAGAGCGCGGGGGAGATTCCAGGAGACGAGAGCATGATGGAGGAGATTCTAGGAGACGAGAGCATGGAGGAGATTCCAGGAGAAGAGAGCATGGAGGAGATTCTAGGAAACGAGAGCACGGAGGAGATTCCAGGAGAAAAGAGCATGATGGAGGAGATTCTAGGAGACGAGAGCATGGAAGATATTCCAGGAGAAGAGAGCACGGAGGAGATTTCTAGGAGACGAGAGCACGGAGGAGATTCCAGGAGACAAGAGCATGATGGAGGAGATTCCAGGAGAAGAGAGCACGGAGGAGATTCTAGGAGACGAGAGCATGATGGAGGAGATTCTAGGAGACGAGAGCATGATGGAGGAGATTCCAGGAGACGAGAGCATGATGGAGGAGATTCCAGGAGACGAGAGCATGATGGAGGAGATTCCAGGAGACGAGAGCTTGGAGGAGATTCCAGGAGAGGAGAGCACGGGGGAGATTCCAGGAGACGAGAGCGCGGGGGAGATTCCAGGAGACGAGAGCGCGGAGGAGATTCCAGGAGACGAGAGCGCGGAGGAGATTCCAGGAGACGAGAGCGCGGAGGAGATTCCAGGAGACGAGAGCGCGGAGGAGATTCCAGGAGACGAGAGCGCGGAGGAGATTCCAGGAGACGAGAGCGCGGAGGAGATTCCAGGAGACGAGAGCACGGAGGAGATTCCAGGAGACGAGAGCACGGAGGAGATTCCAGGAGACAGGCAGTTCCTCTAGAACTGGACAGGGCCTTCACCCATCAGCAGGACCGGTATCTTCTCCTTTGTGGAGGAGGAACAGGATGTGTCAGGGATCCTGTCGCCGTGCAGCGGTGCGCCGGTGACGGATCCCCTCGGGTCGCGGCGGTGCAGGTACACATGTGCGGTAGCGTGGAAATCTCTCACGTCAGGTGGGCTATTTAAACCTGCTTCACTGTAGAGTCACTGCCTTCTGGTCTACAACGTTCCTGCACACCTTCCTGATCCTGATACCTGTATTCTGCATCACCTGACTAAGAGAGAACTCCGCCTGCACTGACCCGGCCTGCCTGACCCTGCTGTATGATCCTGCCTGCACCTGCACCGCATCTGGTCGGCTACCATACCACCTACTGCTGCACCCACAGCTCTGCATCTGACCTGCATCCGGATCACCGTCATACCTGTCAGCCTCTGCATCCACGCCCCGCTGCGCGGGTCCCAAAACCCGCACTCTGACTGCCGCCACACCTGCTGGCTGCTGCACCTACATTCCTGCACTCACACCAGGCTTGTGTCCGGATCGCCTGGGTCCCCAGCTACCTGCTGACAGTCTTCAGGATCCATACGGCACTCCTGCCACTCCTGGCTCTGCGCCCCTGTACCCACTTCCACGGGCTCCGAGCAGGGGTTGTAAGAGGACGCCCTCTCTCCACATCGGGCTCCCCAACCAGGTACGTGACAGGAGGAGCCCTGCCAGAGCCCTACAAAATGACCTTCAGCAGGCCACTGGTGGGAATGTCTCTGACCAACCAGAAACAGACTTTATGAGAGTGACCTGAGGGCCCGACGTCCTCTAGTGGCCCCTGTGCTCACTGCCTGGCACCATAGAGCTGGATTGGCATTGGCCATTGAACCCCAGAATTGTCAGGTCCACCACTGGCACCCTGTGCTTCTCACAGAGGAGAGCAGGTTCCCCCTGAGCACATGTGACCGACATGAAAGGGTCTGGAGAAGCCGTGGAGAACGTTCTGCTGCCTGTAACATGGTTCAGCATGACCGTTGTGGTGGTGGGTCAGTGATGGTCTGGGGGGGCATCTCCATGGAGGGACACACAGACCTCTACAGGCTAGACAATGGCACCCTGACTGCCATTAGGTATGGGGATGAAATCCTTGGACCCATTGTCAGACCCTACGCTGGTGCAGTGGGTCCTGGGTTCCTCCGGGTGCGGTGGGTCCTGGGTTCCTCCGGGTGCGGTGGGTCCTGGGTTCCTCCTGGTGCAGTGGGTCCCGTGTTCCTCCTGGTGCGGTGGGTCCTGGGTTCCTCCGGGTGCGGTGGGGTCCTGGGTTCCTCCTGGTGCAGTGGGTCCCGTGTTCCTCCTGGTGAAGTGGGTCCTGGGTTCCTCCTGGTGCAGACAATGCCCGGCCTCATGTGGGGAGAGTATGCAGGCAGTTCCTGGAGGATGAAGGAATTGATACCATTGAATGGCCCCCACGCTCGCCTGACCTAAATCCAATAGAACCCCTCTGGGATGTCATGTTTCGGTCCATCCGACGCCCCCAGTTTGCACCTCAGACCTGTCCAGGAGCTCAGTGATGTCCTGGTCCAGATCTGGGAGGAAATCCCCCAGGACACCATCCGTGGTCTCATTAGGACCCTCCCCCGATGTTGTCAGGCATGCATACAATCACGTGGGGGCCACACAGACTACTGAGGACCATTCTGAGTTGCTGCAATGACATTTCACCAACATGGACTCACCTGCTGCATCATTTCTTCACTTTGATTTTCGGGGTGTCTGTGAATTCAGTCCTCTGTAGGGCGATCATTTCAACAATGGGGCGTCCTTACGTTCCTCACCCATCCCCCGTCCCTGTCAGTATAGAGATCCAGCAGGAGATTCCTCCCCATTGGGATCTGATGGGTTCTCAGAGTCTTCCTCTCATTGGTGGAGCCGTGTGTATACAGTCCGGGGGAGGGGGTGTGTGTATATATACATTGTATATACAGCTCCCACCTGATGGCCAATCACAGCCTTCCCCACCCCCCATGCGGAGGATCACGTCTCTCCTCTGGAAGCTCTTATCACCTTCCATGTGATATCCCCCCCGAAGTCTATTTATAGATGATGATCAGATTCTCTGCTGAGACAAACTCTTCTCTCCCCCCAGAGTACAGAGATCCCCCCCCCGAGTACAGAGATTCCCCCCCGAGTACAGAGATCCCCCCTCCCGAGTACAGAGATCCTCCCCCCCAGGTAAGAGATCCCCCCGAGTACAGAGATTCCCCCCCCGAGTACAGAGATCCCCCCCCGAGTACAGAGATCCCCCCCCGAGTACAGAGATCCCCCCCCGAGTACAGAGATTCCCCCCCGAGTACAGAGACCCCCCCCGAGTACAGATACCCCCCCCTCCCCGAGTACAGAGATCCCCCCGAGTACAGAGACCCCCCCCTCCCAGAGTACAGAGATCCCCCCGAGTACAGAGATCCCCCCCGGAGTACAGAGATCCCCCCGAGTACAGAGATCCTCCCCCCAGGTACAGAGATCCCCCCGAGTACAGAGATCCCCCCCCGAGTACAGAGATCCGAGTACAGAGATCCCCCCCCCCCCCGAGTACAGAGATCCCCCTGAGTACAGAGACCCCCCTCCCAGAGTACAGAGATCCCCCCCGAGTACAGAGATCCCCCCGAGTACAGAGACCCCCCCCTCCCAGAGTACAGAGATCCCACCCGGAGTACAGAGATCCCACCCGGAGTACAGAGATCCCCCTGAGTACAGAGATCCCCCCCGAGTACAGAGACCCCCCCTCCCAGAGTACAGAGATCCCCCCTTGGTGTACAGAGATCCCCCCCGAGTGCAGAGATCCCCCCGAGTACAGAGATATCCCCCCGAGTACAGAGAATCCCACCCCCGAGTACAGAGATCCCCCCCCCAGAGATATCCCCCCGAGTACAGAGAATCCCACCCCCGAGTACAGAGATCCCCCCCGAGTACAGAGATCCCCCCGAGTACAGAGATCCCCCCCCGAGTACAGAGATCCCCCCCCCCCGGAGTACAGAGACCCCACCTCCGGTGTACAGAGACCCCCCCAGAGTACAGAGACTCCACCTCCCCCGGAGTACAGAGACCCCCCCTGAGTTCAGAGACCCCTCCCCTGAGTTCAGAGACCCCCCAAGAGTACAGAGACCCCCGTAGAGTACAGAGACTCCCCTGAAGTATCCACGCCCTATCATTGTTACTCACAGCCCTGTCTCGGGGGGGATTCGGTCTCTGTGTCCCCCCCTCCGGCCCCCCCATGGGTGATTTCCCTTCACTTCCTGTCCTGGAGACCCAGAATACAGCGACCCCACCTAGGGCGGAGTCCTATCCATCCAATCCCTCGTCCCCTACCGACCCAACGTACCAACCAATGGCAGTTCCTCTTCCCTGACACCATCCAATCACACTGCGGCGCCCTATTCCTCACCCTCTGATTGGATCACACCTCCGCCTGCCAGCACTGGGGGGCTCCAATCCCAACCGCGGAAACCCCCTGCATGCTCTCCCTGTGCCGGGCGGGTTTTCTCCAGTCTCCTTCCACCTCCAAAGGCATGCTGGGAGGGGATTGCACGCTCCTCAGGGGCGGGGACAAGTATGAATGTACAGTATATATGTAAGGTGCCGCAGTGTACGGAGCGCGGGGATCAGGGCTGTGCTATATACTACGGAGCGCGGGGGTCAGGACTGTGCTATATACTACGGAGCGAGGGGATCAGGGCTGTGCTATATACTACGGAGCGCAGGAGTCAAGACTGTGCCATATACTACGGAGCGAGGGGGTCAGGACTGTGCTATATACTATGGAGCGCAGGGGTCAGGACTGTGCCATATACTACGGAGCGTATGGAGCGCGGGGGTCAGGACTATGATATATACAACGCGGCATACGGAGCGCGGGGGTCAGGGCTGTGCCATTTACTACGCGGTGTACGGAGCGCGGGGGTCAGGACTGTGCTATATACTACGCGGCGTACGGAGCGCAGGGGTCAGGACTATGATATATACAACACGGCATACGGAGCGCGGGGGTCAGGGCTGTGCCATTTACTACGCGGCGTACGGAGCGCGGGGGTCAGGACTGTGCTATATACTACGCGGCGTACGGAACGTGGGGGTCAGGACTGTGATATATACTACGCGGCGTACGGAACGCGGGGGTCAGGGCTGTGATGTATACTACGCGGCGCGGGGGTCAGGACTATAATATATACTACGCAGCGTACGGAGCGCGGGGGTCAGGACTATAATATATACTACGCGGCGTACGGAGTGCGGCGGTCAGGACTGTGCTATATACTACGCGGCGTACGGAACGTGGGGGTCAGGACTGTGATATATACTACGCGGCGTACGGAACGCGGGGGTCAGGACTGTGATGTATACTACGCGGCGTACGGAGCGCGGGGGTCAGGACTATAATATATACTACGCAGCGTACGGAGCGCGGGGGTCAGGACTATAATATATACTACGCGGCGTACGGAGCGCGGGGGTCAGGGCTGTGATATATACTACGCGGCGTACGGAACGCGGGGGTCAGGGCTGTGATGTATACTACGCGGCGTACGGAGTGCGGAGGTCAGGACTATAATATATACTACGCGGCATACGGAGCGCGGGGGTCAGGACTATAATATATACTACGCGGCGTACGGAACGCGGGGGTCAGGACTATGATGTATACTACGCGGCGTACGGAGTGCGGAGGTCAGGACTATAATATATACTACGCGGCGTACGGAGCGCGGGGGTCAGGACTATAATATATACTACGCGGCGTACGGAGCGCGGGGGGTCAGGACTGTGATATATACTACGCGGCGTATGGAGCGCGGGGGTCAGGGCTGTGATGTATACTACGCGGCGTACGGAGCGCGGGGATCAGGGCTGTGATGTATACTACGCGGCGTACGGAGCGCGGGGATCAGGGCTGTGATGTATACTACGCGGCGTACGGAGCGCGGGGATCAGGACTGTGATGTATACTACGCGGCGTACGGAACGCGGGGGTCAGGACTATGATGTATACTACGCGGCGTACGGAGCGCGGGGGTCAGGACTATGATGTATACTACGCGGCGTACGGAGCGCGGGGGTCAGGACTATGATGTATACTACGCGGCGTACGGAGCGCGGGGGTCAGGACTGTGCCATGTATACTAGCAGCGTACGGAGCGCGGGGGTCAGGACTATGATGTATACTACGTGGCGTACGGAGCGCGGGGGTCAAGACTATGATGTATACTACGCGGCGTATGGAGCGCGGGGGTCAGGACTATGATGTATACTACGCGGCGTACGGAGCGCGGGGGTCAGGACTATGATGTATACTACGCGGCGTACGGAGCGCGGGGGTCAGGACTATGATGTATACTACGCGGCGTACGGAGCGCGGGGGTCAGGACTATGATGTATACTACGCGGCGTACGGAGCGCGGGGGTCAGGACTATGATGTATACTACGCGGCGTACGGAGCGCGGGGGTCAGGACTTTGATGTATACTACGCGGCGTACGGAGCGCGGGGGTCAGGACTGTGCCATGTACGGAGTGCGGGGGTCAGGGCTGTGATGTATACTACGCGGCGTACGGAACGCGGGGGTCAGGACTATGATGTATACTACAAGGCGTACGGGGCGCGAGGGTCAGGACTATGATGTATACTACGCGGCGTACGGAGCGCGGGGGTCAGGACTATGATGTATACTACGCGGCGTACGGAGCGCGGGGGTCAGGACTGTGCCATGTATACTAGCAGCGTACGGAGCGCGGGGGTCAGGACTATGATGTATACTACGTGGCGTACGGAGCGCGGGGGTCAGGACTATGATGTATACTACGCGGCGTAGGGAGCGCGGGGGTCAGGACTATGATGTATACTACGCGGCGTACGGAGCGCGGGGGTCAGGACTATGATGTATACTACGCGCGTACGGAGCGCGGGGGTCAGGACTATGATGTATACTACGCGGCGTACGGAGCGCGGGGGTCAGGACTATGATGTATACTACGCGGCGTACGGAACGCGGGGGTCAGGGCTGTGATGTATACTACGCGGCGCGGGGGTCAGGACTATAATATATACTACGCAGCGTTACGGAGCGCGGGGGTCAGGACTATAATATATACTACGCGGCGTACGGAGTGCGGCGGTCAGGACTGTGCTATATACTACGCGGCGTACGGAACGTGGGGGTCAGGACTGTGATATATACTACGCGGCGTACGGAACGCGGGGGTCAGGGCTGTGATGTATACTACGCGGCGTACGGAGCGCGGGGGTCAGGACTATAATATATACTACGCAGCTCTGAGAGCGGGGGTCAGGACTATAATATATACTACGCGGCGTACGGAGCGCGGGGGTCAGGGCTGTGATGTATACTACGCGGCGTACGGAACGCGGGGGTCAGGGCTGTGATGTATACTACGCGGCGTACGGAGTGCGGAGGTCAGGACTATAATATATACTACGCGGCGTACGGAGCGCGGGGGTCAGGGCTGTGATGTATACTACGCGGCGTACGGAGTGCGGAGGTCAGGACTATAATATATACTACGCGGCGTACGGAGCGCGGGGGTCAGGACTATAATATATACTACGCGGCGTACGGAGCGCGGGGGTCAGGACTGTGATATAGACTACGTGGCGTATGGAGCGCGGGGGTCAGGACTATAATATATACTACGCGGCGTACGGAGCGCGGGGGTCAGGGCTGTGATATATACTACGCGGCGTACGGAACGCGGGGGTCAGGGCTGTGATGTATACTACGCGGCGTACGGAGTGCGGAGGTCAGGACTATAATATATACTACGCGGCGTACGGAGCGTGGGGATCAGGGCTGTGATGTATACTACGCGGCGTACGGAGCGCGGGGGTCAGGACTTTGATGTATACTACGCGGCGTACGGAGCGCGGGGGTCAGGACTGTGATATAGACTACGTGGCGTATGGAGCGCGGGGGTCAGGACTATAATATATACTACGCGGCGTACGGAGCGCGGGGGTCAGGGCTGTGATATATACTACGCGGCGTACGGAACGCGGGGGTCAGGGCTGTGATGTATACTACGCGGCGTACGGAGTGCGGAGGTCAGGACTATAATATATACTACGCGGCGTACGGAGCGTGGGGATCAGGGCTGTGATGTATACTACGCGGCGTACGGAGCGCGGGGGTCAGGACTTTGATGTATACTACGCGGCGTACGGAGCGCGGGGGTCAGGACTGTGCCATGTACGGAGTGCGGGGGTCAGGGCTGTGATGTATACTACGCGGCGTACGGAACGCGGGGGTCAGGACTATGATGTATACTACAAGGCGTACGGGGCGCGAGGGTCAGGACTATGATGTATACTACGCGGCGTACGGAGCGCGGGGGTCAGGACTGTGCCATGTATACTAGCAGCGTACGGAGCGCGGGGGTCAGGACTATGATGTATACTATGTGGCGTACGGAGCGCGGGGGTCAGGACTATGATGTATACTACGCGGCGTATGGAGCGCGGGGGTCAGGACTATGATGTATACTACGCGGCGTACGGAGCGCGGGGGTCAGGACTATGATGTATACTACGCGGCGTACGGAGCGCGGGGGTCAGGACTATGATGTATACTACGCGGCGTACGGAGCGCGGGGGTCAGGACTTTGATGTATACTACGCGGCGTACGGAGCGCGGGGGTCAGGACTGTGCCATGTACGGAGCGCGGGGGTCAGGACTATGATGTATACTACGCGGCGTACGGAGCGCGGGGGTCAGGGCTGTGATATATACTACGCGGCGTACGGAACGTGGGGGTCAGGACTGTGATATATACTACGCGGCGTACGGAACGCGGGGGTCAGGGCTGTGATGTATACTACGCGGCGCGGGGGTCAGGACTATAATATATACTACGCAGCGTACGGAGCGCGGGGGTCAGGACTATAATATATACTACGCGGCGTACGGAGTGCGGCGGTCAGGACTGTGCTATATACTACGCGGCGTACGGAACGTGGGGGTCAGGACTGTGATATATACTACGCGGCGTACGGAACGCGGGGGTCAGGGCTGTGATGTATACTACGCGGCGTACGGAGCGCGGGGGTCAGGACTATAATATATACTACGCGGCGTACGGAGCGCGGGGGTCAGGGCTGTGATATATACTACGCGGCGTACGGAACGCGGGGGTCAGGGCTGTGCCATGTACGGAGCGCGGGGGTCAGGACTTTGATGTATACTACGCGGCGTACGGAGTGCGGAGGTCAGGACTATAATATATACTACGCGGCGTACGGAGCGCGGGGATCAGGGCTGTGCCATGTACGGAGCGCGGGGGTCAGGACTTTGATGTATACTACGCGGCGTACGGAGCGCGGGGGTCAGGACTGTGCCATGTACGGAGCGCGGGGGTCAGGACTTTGATGTATACTACGCGGCGTACGGAGCGCGGGGGTCAGGACTGTGCCATGTACGGAGCGCTGGGGTCAGGACTATGATGTATACTACGCGGCGTACGGAGCGTGGGGGTCAGCACTATGATGTATGCTGCGCGGCGAAATGATGGGAAATCCAAAATATTATTGTTTGAGGAGGAGGGGAATCCTCCAATGGGGTCACCGGAGATGGGGATTCCCTCCCTGTGCGGAGATTTCTCATGTCTGAGGACAGGAATTGGGGGGAATCTCCCCATCAGGACACAGGCAGCAATGAAGGAACCGCCACCACCTCTGTCAGCGCCATGAGAAGGAGGTCACCCCTCGGATGGGATGTGCAGATCGGAGGATGGCAGTGACACC
>NW_028320793.1:0-80451 GCF_062004578.1 Staurois parvus
ATTCCCCACCGCTTCCATCTTGATACTTATAGTTTGCCGTATCTCCTTAATAAAACTATTTATAACACTCTTAACCTCGTCCTCACTTAACATATTCAACTCATCCTTAACATCTAAGGAAGAATATATGCGGCTATCACCAAAAACATTCTGGTAATACGATATCATACGCATAGCCATATGTATGTTAGAAGGGTCATTGCTGGCAATAAGATTATCTATAACCTTAAATGCTTAGTAATATTAGCACGTAAGTTCTCTATAAAAAATACCGTAGGGTTACTCTTTATATCCTCCATAATGCCCTCTATAGCCTTTATATCTGTCTGTAGCTTAGCATTCTTCTCCTGCAAAGCTTTATATTCAGGTTGCTTAAGGAAGTCTTTATTCTGCTTCTTATATTCCTCTGTAAGATATACTATGTCCGCCTGTACGGCGTTGAGCTTTTTCGTTAAATCCTCAAGGAATATCTTGTTCGCCGATGTATAGAAGGCTAAGGGATTATCCGCAGATTTTATCTGTTCAAAAATATTCTTCTTCCTATCCTCAAGGGCACGCATCTCACTATTATAAACCTTCGTAAGCTCTTTAACCTCATCAATACTACGCTTATGTCCCTCTTCTGTATAGCGTATATTGTTCTTATCCTTAATTTTCTTCGCTATATCCTTCTTAATGGTTTTAAGCTCTATATTCAAGTCCTGACGCTTATCAGGGGGGATATTCTGCCCTAGATGACTTATAAACTTATTCTTCTGATCTAAACTACACTCCATATATTAACAAACTTTACTATCATGTAACATATCATACACATAATTTCCTGCCTCAAATTTACCATTATTTACGGCATTATGAAACTCTTTCATGCTATTCTCGTGGAATTCCTCATATACACCCGCTACCGCAGGACTTAACTTGCTATATAACTTGCTATACATATTATTAGCAGCATTCTCCTCACTGCCCTCCTTAAACATACCATGATTCTCTGATAAAAACAAGTATAAATCCGTAGCACTATTAGTAATATTCGTATATATTGAACCATCCCTAAAAAATACATCCTTAACTTTCCTTATAACTGTTACTATGCTCTGCAATAAATTATATATAAAACCACTCTTTCTAATACCCTCCTTATTTATAACAACATTATTGAGAATATTGTATATAGAAGGATTTGAAAGGCATGATAAAAACTCCTCATGGCTACTAAGCATATATTTTAAATTATGTATCTCTTGTTCTGTAAGTTCTACCTCTTTCCCTTCATGATTAATATATTTCTTATCCTGTATAATTTTCTCTATAAGTTCCTTATAGCCCTTAATATCATTATGATATTTTTCTATTGCTTCCCGTGCGTCGGCAGGTAAATCCTTTAAGCCCTCCTCATTAAGCTCAAAACCTTCTGTCTTAAATATCTTTCCAAAGGTATTAGCCGTAACATGGTGTAAGTACTCATGCATTAATGTAGAATAATAAGCTGTAGTATTGTTATGTTTAAATAATATTATTGTAGGCTTACTTGTATCAACATCATGTAGATATGATAATTGTGCTAAATCATCAGGGTGGTTAAAATATGCCCCATTTGCATCTTGTGGAATATCTAATTTCTGCATATCCTCCTCTGTAAGATATAATATCTGTACACCCTCCCCAGATATTGCTTGAGATGCACTATTAAGATTTAAATGATGTGTCAAATCTCTTGGCTGACCATGTGCTCTGTTTAAAATAAAATGTGGGTGGGCTTTCTCATATTTCTCTTGCTCTTGCTTTAATTTTTCTTCTTCCGCTTTCATTACTTTCTGTACATCTTCTAAGTGCTCGGGTGTCCCATCAAACTTTATCGGCAATACCGACGCCTTATTTAAATCATATACATTCACATGTTTGTGCTCCACCGACGGGTATGGCTTATATTCCACCTTCACTATCTTACCCTCTACACGCTCCTCCTTAACCTTAACATAAATAACATTATCAACCTTTGAACGCTTATCCTTTCTTCCATATACCTTCCTACCAATTTTCACTATAAAAGCTTCTGGGAATACCTTCTTATTATCTGTTTTAAAAATCCTATCTTTAACATAGGCTTCCACATTCTCTATAGCCATCGTTGTACCCATAGTATCTTTTGAAAATACCAAAGGCTTAAACCAGCGTTTCCCTGTCAAAGGATTTATATCGTCCTCCGCTTCCATCATATCATATAAGGCAGACGGCTGTACAGGATTACTATTATCATCCACCTGTACACGATGCACTTCCCTTATAAGATTAGGATTATTCTGCAAGAATTGTACAAAAAACGGACTATCACCCTTCATCGTAAACATCCCATTATTATCCATATTCACATTATACAATTTCTGCATAACATCCTTAATGATATAGTCAGGAAATAATTGCAAGAAGCTCGCAGCACTACGCTGTGGCTTTATCGCCATATTGTATTTCAACAACATCTCTATGAATTGCTTAGCCGTAACATGACCCGCTTGCTCCCCTTCAACAACATCACTGCTATGTTGCTCAACTACTAAGTTACTCTCATATAAAGCTATTATAGAACGCACTATCTCATTCTCATCATAACTATGGCTATCTCTATCCATAAATAATAAGTCGCTCTTATCATTCTTTACCTGTACATTCTCTAAGAAATTATTTATCGCAGGGATACTACTATTCTTTATGTTTGCACGCTTTAAAGCATCTCTAAAAGATTTTATATAGTAACTCAATTTCCTATGTCTAAGAATATCTTCCCTAGTTTGTACAATCTCAGGTGTTGATAATGCCATTTGACGTATAGCCCCTACAAGCTTGTATAAATCATCATTGATAACCTTCCTACCAGAATTCTCGTGTCCCATAACCTCAAATAAACGCTCTATATCATGCTCTATATTAGCCTTATTATAGGGTGTTAAGGCAAAGGATAAGCCCTGCAATACTTTTGTCAAATGCAAGCCAAGCTGACCCACAAGCGTATTAGGAACTATAACTTCCCCTGTGCTAAGCATAATGCCACCCTCACTCGCCGAACCCTCTTCATGGTACTCACCAATAATCCTATGGGCATTCGTAAGCCCCGTTAAGTTCTTTAAGGATAAGAAATTCTCCTCTATAGTCTTATAAATATACAAATTAGTACCTATAGGCTTAGTCTCAAGATTCGTCTTGGAAGCTAAGTTTATAAAATCCTGACCTATATTCTTCGCCCCATTATGGATAGCAAATACCGTCCTGCTATACTCCTTATATAACTTAGCAAAAGGTATCTCCTCAATGATAGGCTTACCCTCCTTCTCACCAACATTTATCTTTAACACCACCTCATCACCCTCATGATTACCTGTAAGCCCCAAGATATTGTTAGCGATATATTTATTTAACTCCTCATTGCGTATAGCTATCATATCTTCTAAGGTCTCTGTTTGCTCACCATATTTGCTCTGCCGAGCTTCTACTTCCTTCTTGCTCTCCAAGCCATACAGTGCTTTCTCCC
Organism: Staurois parvus; assembly: GCF_062004578.1. Taxonomy (NCBI): domain Eukaryota; kingdom Metazoa; phylum Chordata; class Amphibia; order Anura; family Ranidae; genus Staurois; species Staurois parvus. The sequence goes on from NW_028320793.1 coordinate 3,527, forward strand.
CATACGCCTCTATAATAGCCTTATTATGCTTATTCTCTATCCTTATGATAGCTTCCATATTATCTGCTGTTAACGCCTCAAATAGCTCTGTTGATATCACAGGGTGGGAACTACCATAATTCATGTCAAATCTATTCTTCTCAAACTCCTTAATTAATGTTTTCTCACCCTTCTTAAAGTTATGGTGATTGTTCTCCTCTGCATAATCCATATAAGCATAGTATTCCTGCATAATGCCACTCTTAAAATAATAAAAGGGCAATAGCTTCTTGGGCTGTTTCCTATCATTATATATCCCGAAGGCAAGCATGCCCGCAAAAGCTTGTAGATTATGCTTCGTAAAGCCCAAAACATACATATACGCATTCTTAGGGTCATCCGTACATAGATTAAGGAAATCATTCACCGCCTTTTGATACTCCGGGTACTCCCCAAAAGTCCTGCTAAGGGTTATGTGCTTAGCTTTTAAGCCCGCAACTTCGTGGAACATCTTCACCTGCAAGGAAGCCTTAATCTGATTCTTCTTATCACTATTATATTGATTAATCATGCGTATAAGTCCACCAAGCTGTGTTAGCAATGCCGCCGCCGCTACACCCTTTGCACTTATATTCATCCCCACAGATACCTTATTGTTAAAAGCTACATCATTCACCGAGCTTATCTCGTCAATACCACTAAGTGCCTCCATGTTCTTAACATTATGTTCTGTAATATCTGCACTTACAGGCATGTTCTGTTGCTTCATAACATCCTTCACCGCCTTGATAACTTCCTTATTCTCCTCGCTATTCTCAATAATAACTTCCCCATTGATAAGGATATCGCCCTTATCATTAAATTCATACATCGTAGGGCTTGTTACCGCCAAGACTATAGCATATATCTTATTCTTATTTATCTGTGCCTGACGGCTATTCTGCCTATCTATATAGGCTTTCTTGTTCTCTTGGAATAACTTAGCTTCATGCTCACTATTAAATACCTCAACGTCAACATATTCTCCTGTTTTTTCATCCTTAACCCTTGTTTTTGATTGCTGTGTACGTAAAAACCTTTGATATTCCTGTACTGTCCCTATTGCAGAAAAATTATTATCATCATAATGTTTCTGTAAGCTTGTATTGTCCCCATATGCTGTATCCTTAATAGCCGCATACATACTATTCTGCTCTCTATAATCCCTATCATCAGAAGGTTCTTTAAGAGTTTCCTTGAAAGGTACAATCTTCCCATCAACCATTGTGCCCATATAGGAATAGCCATACTCCACATCAATATCATGGTCGGCACCTTGCTTCGCCAATAATGTTGAGGACGAGAATATCGTCTCACTCATATTATTAGGTAAGAAGCCTATAATCTTCACAGGGTGTGTGAACGCCTTAGAAGATATCGGCAACCTGTTCAACACCATATTCAACATGTCGGGCGACAATACACCTTCTTTGATAGTAAAGCCATCCTTCACCTTCTTGCTATTGCCATTAACATCTATAACATTCGTATACTGAACCTCTATATATTTGTAGTTTCCTTTCTTATCTTTCTCAAATAAGTTAAGGTGTTCTATCTTATTCGTCTTGGGATTAATATATTGCAATTTGCAGGGCACAAGAACTTCATTAGCCCCCAAGGGTTTATCCTTAGCTCTACTGCTATCTATCCATACTATCTTGCTATGTGTGCTGTCAGGCATCTCACTAACATCCTTAACTTGTGATTTCTGAAACAATAAGGAAGGTGTAAGGTAGAAGTTTGAACCATTGAGAGATAATGCCCCCATAGCTTTACGTGTCATGGATATCAAAAAGCTCTCAAAATTATCATGTAATTGCACAAGTGAGGTATTGCTCATATTCCCAATATTCGCACGAACAATATCCATCGCCGTCTTTGAATAATCGGGCATCTTTTGAAGCTCTAAGTAAGCACTTAACTTTTTCTCTATATTATCTATGAAACGCTCCCTATCTGTAGGGTGTACATACATATCATTACCCTCATTATTGATATTAAAGGAATCCTCATGATACATGCCAAAGCCATTAGCCCATGTTTTTATATTATGCTCAATAGTCTCCTTTATAAGGTTGTTATATTCATTATATATCTCTCTAATGCTTGTAAGCTTCCCATTATGGTAAAATATAGGCTTGTCGGCAATAGCCTCAAAATTGTCAAAAGGAAATAGCAACGCCGCCATCTGCCTAAAGAAGGCTAAGGAGTTGTTCCCATTAGGCTTAAATTTACTATCCGTATTCAATACACGCCCTGTATCGCCAAAGGGTGTCTTCTGCAAGAAACTATTGCCCTTGCTATCTCTTAGAACCTCCTCTACTAACTCTCGGCGACGCATATAATCCATGTCGCCTTTCATATTCTTTATATGTTCCAATTTCTCACGTATAGCACGCATGCTCTCCACCGTTGTTGCCAATGAACCCTCAGGTGCACCAACCTTCATCGCACTACCATATGAAGCCGACACAAATATACTCTTACGCTCAGGAGCATTACCATTATCATCCCATGGTTGCTCACTATCCTGTAATGCCGTCTGTATAGCCTCTAATGTTAAGCGTAACTCCTCATAATATTCAAAAGCATGCCCCTGCGTATAGAAAGGTATCAAGGGTATCTCTGAATATTTATTATAGTTAAGCACACGGCTAACACCATCTGTACTTATGGAGGTTGTTACAGGCTTAGAGGGTGTGGCTAAGAACTTCTTAAACACATTCTCCACATATTTAGCCCTATCCTTAACACCTTCGGCAATACCAAAATCATTAAATATACCATCAATAAATTGCTTATTATCCCTATATATTGTTGATAAATCCTCTAAGTTCCATATTTTATTCATCCCTTCAAGTAATAACTCCACTTCAATAAGAGATATCTTCCCATGATTATAAAGCTTCATAATATATGAAGTGGCGGTTACAAATGTCCCTGCATCTGTACTATTGATATCCTCAAAACTCTCCTGTGCATCCTTAGGGAGTATTTTCTTGAGATAATCTATATTTGAAGCCGTAACCTTAGTATCTACAAGCTTTACAACAACCTTCTGCTCTGAGTTATCTTTATTACCCTGTTCCCTTGCATTGAAATATGCTATGGAACGCTTAATAATATTATTTGTGGTGCTAGTGATAATTTTATTAATGGTATTCGTAGGGTCAACTTCTTGTTGTTGCATACCATCAACATTAATATAGAATAAGGCTAATGCCTTTTTTATGTCTGTATACGCCTTATTATGTGGTGAATAGAAGCCTGCAGGGTCTGCAAATACAAGCTTATCAAGCTCCCCAAGGGCTACCTGCGTCGCCAAATGATATTCATACTCTATTTTCTGCTTCTTCGCCGTTTCCTTAAGGATATCTATACCCTTATTAGCAAGCATAATATCCAAGCGTGTACTTCCCTGCTCTGTCTCCAATTCTTGCGACTGGAATTGCTCAAAAGCACGCTCTATAAGCTCATCAATAGGTGTATCATTATTAGCATAATGCTCCTCAAGGAATCTATACATAAGTGTCTGCACCGCATCCCCCGCCGCATTAAGTGCTACTGTGTTCATACCCACAATATTATAGAAAAATAAACCACCCACACTAAGCTCCTTATTATTAATAGCATTTGGAAGCCCCTTATTCATACGTATATGATTAGCAATCACCAAGAACATACGCTTCATATCGGGAAGTATAAGCTGTGTATATACAATCGCTTGCTCCCTAGCTATTAACATAGCCTCATTCATGATATTACGCTCATCAAGACGCTTATTAAGCTCTATCTCTTCTTCTGTCTGTGGGTCAGCAATAAGTGTTGTAAACAAGCCTCTCTTACTAAAATTCTCCGAGGAAGTGGTAGAAATATTATACATTACCGTCTGGCTCTTATTAGAGACACCCCTACCAATAATATGTGCTTTCTCAAGAATAATCTCTACCTCCTTACCTGCAAAGTTCACCGTTATAACGCTAGGCTGTTCATGTCTACCCTTAGAAAATATAGATTTATAATACATTTGTTGCCTTAGCCAATTACGCTTCTCTATACTCAAATCTTGGTAATCTACAAACTCCCCACCCTCCTTGATAGTCCTTGTTCCCAATATGGTATGCCTCTATAGCTATACCCTCTCTTAACTGCACTAATAAATTTATGGAATCCGCAATATAAGGGTTCTTCTTAAAGCCCAAGTATATATTCATAGCTTCCTCTTGCTCAAGCTTATTTATAGCCTCACTTATAGCATTTATAGCGTCTATAGCTTCTTTATGCAAGGTGGAGAATTGTAGTATAGCATTACCATTCTCATCCGTAAGCTTATCGGCAAATTTGGTACTACTAAAATATCCATCTAAGACATGCTCAAAAGCACCAAAAAAATAGGGACTCTGAATTCTAAAAAATACATTCTCCCCAAAGACATTCCTATGATCCATTTCCCCCTCTTCATTGACAGTTTTCTCGCCAAACTCCATCTTATTGAAAAAATCATAGCGTGAGGTAGTCGCCGAGCCAAACTTGGCGATAACTTTCTTCAAATCCTCCATAGTCTTAAAGCTACCACTGATATTCCTTATATCTTCCTGTGTGATAAACTCATCAAGACCTATGAATTGGGCAAAACGCCAAGCTTCCTGAACAAAAGCTTCCGCATCCTGAACCGTAGTATCCCATTGATTCTCAAATAAAGCCTCATTAAGAACAAAATAATTATTAGGGTCTGCATCATATCCTTCAGGGTCTTTATTACGCTTCTGTGTCTCTTGAGCTTTTATCTGTGCCAACTTACTTGTAAAAGCATCCCTAACTTTCACATTAGTAGGATTATAATCTGCCGAAGTTTTGACAAAAATATTCTTCCCCTGAACCTCAACATGTGCCGTATTCTTTGATTCCTTATTATAAAAGGAAGTAAGCTGTATGTAAATAAGATTCTCTATTAAATGATTACCTTCAATAGCATCAAGATATTCATCTAAATGTTTAAAAATATCTATGTTAGGATTATTAGGGTCTTGCTTAATAACATCTTTCAACCGTTGCCTTAACATATTAATATCACTAGCATGGTTAGCGAATAATAATGATAATGCCTTATTTACATAGGTCATATCATAATGCTTCCCCTCCTGATTAGGTATCGGTATCGTAGATAGTAATTCTATTAATTCCTTATCTAATTTTTTTAGTTGCTGTACTGTAGTTTCACTATCGTTAAACCCTTGTACTTGAGTATCACCCTCTTCATTAGTTATTTCTTCATGTTTTACATCTTCATTAGTATCGCCTTCAGTTGTTTCTTGGTTATTGTTATCTTCAATTTTTAATGAAGACATTTTTCTTCTTTTTGCATTTACATTATTTCTATCCCCTTCACTATCATTAGAGATTTCCACAACATTGCCTGTAACAATCCCCGCACCTGTCTTATCATCCTTTATATTAACCCCATGTGAGGCAATAATCATCGTATTCTCATTCAACTTAGGATTCTTACTACCATCACCATTCTCCCCTTTCTTATTAAGTACAGGTATCAAAGAGATAGTAATATTGTCCTCCGCATGTTGTCCATTTGTTTCCTTACTTTTTTCTATAACTCCATGTTTGCCAATACTATAAAAATGCCCATCAGTATCTTTTACATTCACTACAGGGAAGGATTTGCTATAGAAATGATTACGTAACAATTCAGGGATATTGTTCTCATTCCCATAATCTTGCATATCCTTAGGCTTTGACAACAAAGAGCTTACCTTCCTATTACCTTTTAATGTAGGGCTATAATTACGCTCAATAGCATTATAATAGGCTGGTATTGGAGACATCTCCATCCACCCATTGGCAAGTGCCTCCGTCTGCATATCCATGTTAGCTTCCCCATAATCATTATTATTACGATTCTTAACATACTCCTCATTAATCATCTTATGGGTCAACATAAGGGTAGCCGTAAAAATATCTAAATTAGTACTCAATAAGGAATATTTCATGGCATGCTTAGAGCCTTCCTTATCACCGAAATGCTCTATTAAGCCTATAATATTGTTCGCCTGTGTGTTATGTGGGAACTCCTCACCATTTTTTAATCTTTTTTGTATATCTTCAACATGCTTAATAATATCCTCCATAGATAAGTTACCATTATTCATAAGCACGGACAGCATCTCATTAAGGTGTGTTATCCTATCACGCAATACTTGTATAAACTTCTCATCAAAGCCCGCCGCCAACATATCCTTCTGGAACTGCGATTTACCATTTTTCTTAAAATTTAATTGGTCAAAATTATATTTCAATAAATCACTAACCTTAACTTTTAAATTTTCATGATTTTCTAAAAATTTATCAAGTATATCTATCAATCTTTTAAACTGCCCATTCTCATTGTTTTGCCATAAATTTTGTTTTATAAATGTTGTAGGATATAAGCTCCTGATATATTTTTTTAATTTCCCAATATACTCCCTAATATTAGCCTCTATCTGTTCCTCTGTCAAGCCTTCTGTTTTCCCACCATCTCTAATATATAAGTTGCGAAGGGTAACACTATCTAAGTTGCCTAAAATACTTAGCAAACTATCTATATTAGGCTGCCGCACATCCCCATTAGCATCCTTAACATGTCTTATAGGATATGATACATATTGATCAATGGTCTTCCCATCTTTATTAACATTTTTCCCTACATACATTATATAGAAAGCACCTTTAAGTTTCCCCTTATTCCTAAAATTCAGTGCCCTAACATTTTTCGCATCCAACTCTATGATTTTACTACCTCTTTTAACATGAACTGTATCCCCATCGGAATATGCTAAATGTAATTCCTGAAATACAAAGCCATCCTTAGATATCTTGGTCTGCCCATTCTTATTGTATTTGGCATGTTGCTGTACTGCATACGCCATTAGCTCCTTTATCTTCTTTATAGATATGGTATCCTTAGGATTTGTATTCTCCCCACTTTGTGCATGTAATACATGTTGTATCTTCATGTGTGGTAAGCCTATAGCAACATTCTCACGCTTCTTACCCTTAGTAATTAATAAATTCTTTATAATACGCTCTCTTATGATAGCATTGTAAATAGCCGTATCTGTCGCCGCCCCTTGCTTATTGAAAAAATAAGGCGTATGGAAAAAGGCGAAAGATTCACGTGCCTTACCTTTACGCTTTATGTAAAATGTTAAGGGGAAGTTCGCATATACCTCATATCGCTCACTTACAGAAAGGCTATCTAAAATCTCTTGTGCTTCTTTATCATCCTTAGCATTTATAAGCCTATGGATATTATTTAAGGCAATCTTATTGCTAATACCCAATTTGGAGAGATTGTCGATATCCTTAAAGCTTTTATAATCTATAGAGAGTGTTATCTCATCCTCCGCTGTTATCCCCTCCCCTCTAAGGACATCATCATTCATGATGAAGGGACTCTTCTCTGACAATAAACGTAGGAAACTTGTGGCAATAGCTATATTCGTATTGAAAGGTGTGTCAGGGTGAACTTTTGATAAGAGCTTCTTGAATTGCTCCATATTTTTTATGTCATTCTTAGTATCCTCAACCTCCTTCTCTGCCTCCTTCTGCTTGTCCTTAGCTTCCTCTGTATCTTCCTTCTTAGCTTTTGCTAATTTATCTTCTGCTTCCTTAAGCTTCTTCTTAAGGTCTTCAATCTCCTTATTAGCGTCCTCTATAGCTTTGTTAACCTCGTCTAATTTCTTCTTAAGGTCAGCAATCTTCTTGTTAGCCTCCTCTGTTTGCTTATCTAATTCAGCTTGTTGGTCTTGCTTCTCATTAGTAGTATTCTTAGGCTTCTCCTGTGGTACTTGTGGACTTTGTTCTTCAGGTACAGCTTCTTTATTGCTTGTTGGGTCTTCTGGAACTACAGGAGGCACTTCTTCTTTAGGGGTAATATCCTTATTTGTTTCATTATTCCCATCTGGAGGAACATTCCCCCAAGGTTCTTCTTGAGCAGTGTCCACTTCATTAGGAACATTAACATCAACTTCAGGTATATTGTGTTCTACTGTACCCTTATCATTCTCATCAAGCTCTTCCTGCTTGCCTGTCTTACTATTATATACCCTTAATCTATCCTCCTTCTTATAACTATTTGTAGCAAATGTCTCTGGCACCATATTCCCATCAGTACCAATATTCAAACTTATATTGCCAGATTCTAATACTAATGAATGTATAATCTTTCCCTCTTCAAATGAAAGCTTTACACCCTTAGTAAGCTTATCTATAATAGGAATAACATCTTTTATCGTATAAACCTTCTTCCCAATCCTTTTCTTACCATTACTATTTATTGGGAAAGCTACAAAATAACCAATATTCTCCCCCTTGCTATTATTGTTAGTACCAATATAATATAACATCATTGGCTGCTTAGTATCCACAGATATCTTATTCCCATCCTTGTCTGTAGCAAAAACCCTTACAACAGCATTATCAGACAATTGAGTCTTCTCCCCTGTTACACTAGATATCCAATGTTTCCCATCAAAATATCCTAAAAACATTGTGCCCGCAGGGATACCATCTGTCTCATGCTCCTCTCTAGTCCTATAGTCAGTAGCATGAGTTCTATTATCCCTAGATTTTTGGAAAGTGCCCTTAACAGCTTCCCCACCCTTATTAAGGTTACTCTTACCCTTAGCAACCATCGCATAGCGTAGGTGAAAACCAGGGAGTACTATGCTATTCTGCTTAATATTACGCTTCCCCGCTAACGCCCTTATTATACGTTCCCTATACGCAAAATTCTCACTATACCCATTATCTTCTTTATTATTCCCATAATCCTTAGGTTTACCAAGGAAGCCCACAGAGGTAGTACCATTCTCAAAAAATGTTATAGGTATACTACTCATAACCTCCTCATACACTCCGTCCGCCTTCATCCTGTCAAAGATATCATCTATATTATCTATGCTATCACTATGTATAAGCTCTATAATATAGTTGCGTACCTTAGCACTCTTTACCCCTAATGCTGTTAAGCCTTCAAGTGTACCTACCCTAGGGTCTAAGCCTATGCTGTATATAGCACCTTCCTTAATCCCTAAATGTGTTAATATATCTTTGTCAATAAATTTCTTTTCCTCAGGGCTTGTACGTGTTCTACTCATCCCATAGGGACTATACATACCATCATGGAGTTCTTCCTCTATATGGAAAGTATCCCCTTCAGGATAACGAACCTTTTCTTCCTCCTTACGTTGCATATCATTGAGCTCCTTGGCAAGCTTATCGCTGGCTTCCTTCTGTGTCTTCGTTAAGGGGTCTTTGCTCTTTTTTACCTTTTTCTTCTTAGCACTACTACTCTTTTTACTATTTACTATATTTATAATATCATTAGCGTCTTCAGTATCATCCACACCATTTATGTCTTGCTTGATTTGCTTATATTTATAAATTGTTAGCTTCCCCCCATTAGTTGTAGGAATTACTTCAATACTATATTGCTCAAAATTATCTTCATTGATATCATTACTATCAACATGAACACGTTGTTTTCTATTTTCACCATCTATATATTTTACTATACTTAAAGGTTTATATTTCTGTACAATATTCCCATCTTTGGTATTTTCACCATAATATAATAAATATACCTTTTTACCTTTTTTATGTCTTGCTTTATCTTCTAAATTATTTTTATCATATCTTTGATGGTTTCTATAATCATCATTGAATAACTTACTATGGTGCACCTTCTTCTCCTCTCCATTAATAGTAAAAACATAGTGTTCACCATCAAACTCAGCAAGTACACCTTCGCCAACTGCTACACCTTCATCTGACACACGCCCATTACGCCTATTCTCTTCAATAGTGTCTGCCATTTGGGCTTTCATCTCTGCAATAGTTTGCCCAGAATCATTTGCATTTGATACCCCTTTTCTACCACTTACTTGATAATAAAAATCATAATTAGAAGTTTTTGATGTTGTTGTAAATAGATTACCACCTTTTGAAATGAAATCAAATAATTTGTCCCTATAAAGATAATTATGAATAGCTACATCATGTGAGTATGATGCCCATATACCTAAAGAATATTTATTATCAACTATATCATCATAATTAGTAAGAAACCCAATAGATTTTTTATTACCATCCTTGTCAATAACATAAAATGTAAAGGGGATATTTTTCATAACATCATCATAAAGATGATCACTACGCTCCTTTAATTCATGTAAAATCTTTTGACGCTCAACATCATCTTTAGCCCCAAGTAAAAGCATAATAACTTTCCTTACTGTAGGGTTTGTAACTCCCATCTTTATCAAATTCTCCTCATCAGCAAATCGCTCATCTATACCCATAACAATCTCGCTCCCTTCAGGAATCTGCCCATTGTCCATAAAGTCAGGGTCATCAAGAAATTCACGCTGTTGTGCATTAGGTTTACCATAATTTGTAGATGCAAAAAATTGAAACCATACCTTTACAACATCTATTGTAGTTTGAAAACCTACTAATCCTTTATTAGGATAATTCTCATTAGATGGGTACTCATCTTCAGAGATTTCTGGCAATTTCGATTTATTATCTTCCTCCTGTTCTTGGTTGTCTGCCACTTCAGGTTTCTGTGGCGGTTGTGCTTCTTCTGCTGCACCCGCAGGTGGCGGTGGTGGGGGCTCATCCTTAGGGTCTTTCTTATCCGCAGGAATATTACTTTTGTCAATAGGGGGCACAGGCTTCTGCTCTGTAGGTGCTACAGGCGGCTTATCCTTAGCCTCCTTAGCTTTCTTCGCCGCCAACTTTTTCGCCTGTTCTGCTTCATACTTCGCTACACGCTCAAGCTCCTTCTTGTACTGATTACGCTCATACTCATTGATATTATATGGGTTCTTCTCATTATATTGCATATCCAACAGCTTCTTCTTCGTATTTAGATAATCACGCTTCTCCTTAATATCCAAATATAGCTGATGTGAGAATTCTTTATCATGTGCTTCCAAACCTTCTCGTGGACGTACCGACGCCAATGGTACACCATTCTTAAACTCTGGATAAGCTTCTGCACGTTTCTTTAAAACCTCTATTTGCTTATTTAACTTAGCAACCCTGTTTTCTATCTCTATACGTTGTTCCTTGGGGTGCACATTCTCCTTTAAAGCATTCTGATATGCCGCCAACTCTGCACTCTTAGTATATAAAGCATTGATAGCATAAAAATATGCTTTCATCCTATGGAATTCCTCTATCTTCTTCTTATTACCTGTAGCATATGCTATAGCTTTTGTAACCTCTAAATCATCATTGAAATACTTTATATACTTTTCTATCTCTTTATCCAGAGCTTCAACCTCTAAACCAAGTGTTCTGGACATATGCTGATATTCTAGCTTCTTAGCTATCTCATAATAATTCATGCCCACAAATTTCTTCTTGGCTTCCTCAAAATCCTTAAGTATCTGCTCATTTGTAGCCTTGAAATGTGTAGCCTTCTCTAACACATCTTTAATATAATCCTTATTATAACCTTTAGGAATAAATTTATCTGTTGCCGAATCATAATCCGCATCATAGTCTACACCAGCTTCTTTTAACTGTTTTTCTAATTCAGCATTTTGCTTAGCATAATCTTCAGCACTTATATAATCGCTACCTTCACTCTTATCTATAGGTGCACCAGACTTCTCCATAGCTTCAGAACGCTCCCTACGTTCCTGTAAAGCAATATAATCAGTAGCATATGCTTGAATATTAGTAAGCAATAACATTCGCATCTCCGCAAATTTTGTGCCAACACCCATCTGTTCCCCCATAGTTACCGCACGCACAAAACTATTAGCCTGTTCATCATTGATAAACTTATGCCTATGTTCAGGTTTCAAATCTTTCATAGCATCAAGAAAAAGAGTATTAAAACTTAAACTCTCCTTGATATACTTGTCCATAATACGAATCTGCTCGTCTAGTTTCTTCTGCAAAATTTTATCCCTATACAATGATGTATATGCACCACCTACTGTAGGGAATAATAAGCCACCTAGAAAGCCACCCACAGCACTATCCCAAAATTCAGCATTATTATCTCCAAAAGCATCTTCTCGCAACTGCCCAAGAAAACTATTATAGCTAAGACCATCCGCCATAGCTATTGCCTTTGCAATAGAATAGTTTGCTGCTGTTGTTTGGTAACCCTCTTGTACTGCTTCCCCAATTGCAGAACCTAAAGTACGTACAACTGTTCCTAACTTACTTGGTGCCCCTATATAATCCTTTTTTGATGGTGATAGGAATTTATTCAATGCCTTCTGCAAAGGGCTCTGATTTATTGCCCCTGTGCCCATAAGAAACCTCATCTGCTTAGGAGCAAGCCTTCCTACAGGAAGAACAAAAAAAGCATTTATGCCAAACTGAATAGGCAACATCGCCATATTTAACTTGTATGTCTCATCATAACTATTTTCATAAATATTTGATAAAATATCTAATTTTACCTCTTTCCCCTCAGCATTCATCTTGTCTACATATCTTGCTATCGCTTGTTTACCAGCCTCACGAGCTTCCATACCACCCTCATTAGCTACCTGTAAAATACTAAGAGGTGCAGCAGATTTTATAGTATTTAACATCACATTCTGAATAAAATTTATCTTCTTGTAATCGCCCGCCTTGATGGCTATCTGTGCCATCCTATTCATCTCATATAGCTTTTTAACACCTAAAGTTTTCTTTAACTGCATAACAGCCTTTAACCCACCTATTATTTTTGCTCCTTTTGCAAGAATTTGAATACCTTTCACTAAAGGTATAGATGTTAAAGCACTATATGCAAACATCCCTACCGATAACCCAGCTTGTGAAGCTTGATTAGCCATATATCCAAAATCAGCAAAATCTTTAAAGCTAAACTCTGTACGACCATTACGCTTATCGTATATATGGTCTTCCCCCTGATGTACATAATCCTCAAGGTTCGCATTCATAGCCTCTATAACTTTCTCAGCATCATCACTATTAAAAGCTTCTAAAGTAAAAATATCAAAATCACTTACAACACCTTCCTTCATCCCATGTAATACATTCTTTACAAAACCCTTAGCCCCCAACCCTGCTTTTTCCCAATTACTCTGGTTTATTTCATCATGTAGATAAATATCCCCCATGTATGCCATATAATCCTCTATGTTTTTCAAATGGGCAGTTTTTCTATTAACATCTATAGTATGATATATACTGCTTGAAAAATTGTTTTCAACTTCCCTGTTTTTTTCTTTTATATATTCATCAAAAGTATTATTGTAAACAGCAGAAAAAGCACCATTATCAAGCATTGTCTCACCCTCAGAGATAGGAATATCACTATTATTGTATAAAGTTTTGTCTAAAATTATACCAGAAGTATCTATGCTATCACCTTCTATAGTCTTCTTTATCCTATCAGATTCAGTAGCCTTAGTATATACCTTAGAAATTTCTTTAGAGCTATTTGCAAAGCTACCACCTGTACTTTCAGGGAGTAAATTATATTTCTCAAATAATTCTTTGTCCATATAATGCTTAAATTATTATTGTCTATAAGTAATATTTTTTGTTTTCTGATTCATAATTTCTACTAATTTTTCATTTTCTTGATGAAGTTTATCATTCTTTGGGATTTTACTATCAACTTCATCTAAATAATAAACAAACCTATAAGAACCATTATCTAAATATTTTTTTTCTCTTGCTATTCCAACTCTTGGATAATTATTAATTTTAATAGCTTTTCCTAAAGGAACGTTATTAACACTAGCAATAATATTATATATATTTTTTTCAGAAGCCCTAAACTTGTCATTGTCTTGAGTCTTTTCCAAACTACGTACCCCAGTTATATTCTCTGTATACAACTGTTTGGGCAACTTTTTTCCTTGTATTAACCCACCAATTGATTTCCCATTATATGCAATTACCTCCCCATCTACAGTATGATAAATAGCATATTGTTTGATATTATCTTTTATATCTTCTGTTTCACTTTCATTCTTAGTATCTTCATAATCTTCATAATCTTTATTAAATTTTTCCACATTTTCTTTAGATACATCAAAATATCCAAGAAATTTTTTAACATCTGTCCCATGTTTCAACGGCGTGCCAGAAACACTCCTCCCTGTAACCGATACAACAGTATCTGCACCTTTATAATAATTTTCTATATCATACAATACTGATTTCACTAAGCCACTAAAACCTTTTAATTTATGGAAAGCATCAAATGTCTTTTCTCCCCCCATATCATTTATGAAATTATTTTTAAAATCTTGATAAGTATTAGATACCGAAACATTGTTTTTTATAATCTCCCCCATATTACTTACCTTAGAATAATAACTATCCATATTTTTTACTGTTTCATAAAATTTTTTCACTGTTTCATAATCATGATAATCATAATGTGTATCGGAAAATAAATACGAAAATAATTTCCCTATTTTGCTTCCAGTATAAGACAAAATATCGTTAGTACCCCCAGGTATTCCTAATGCGTTAGTGGATTCACTAGGAGTAAAAAAAACATATTCCCCATTTCCTTGTTTTCTAAAATTAAATTGTAAATCTCTTTTTAGTTCGTCCGCAATTTTATTGAAGTAATCAGGATCTTCCTCTATATATTGTTTCTGTAACGCAATCATTTGTTGCCCATTATTATGTACATATTGAAGAAGTTTTTTGCCAACTTCCCCTTGACTAAATTTTGCAACATTATTAGCCAATTCTGTTAATAGTTCAACTTGATTCGCATTTATATTCCCATCCATAAATCTTTTATGTAGATTATTATATGATTCTTTTGTAACAAGTGGCAACATCTCCACAGTTTCTATTACCCCTTTATTATACAAAGTATAATATTTCCTGATTGCTTCAGCAATCTCTAAAGGAGTAGCATTAGGTTTTTTAATAAGATATTCCGACATCCATTTTAAATAATATTCATTTGATTGTAATTCTAATTTATGTTCATGTTCTAATAGTTTTAATGCTTCATCAAACTTATGTTTTGTAGCAGGAGAAACATTAAGTGTTCCTATACTTACACGTTCAAAAGATTCACCCAATAAACCATCTAAAGTTTTATTTAACATGTTTTCACCTTCTATATTCTTACCAATAGAAGCTTTCTCTTGTGCCATACGTTGAAGTGCCTTTATAATAACAGTACTTTGTACATACTTATTATTCAAGTCCATAGCAGTTGGGTCTTTTTTTATAGCATCATTATTATAAACTTTTTTACCATCAACAACATTTATAAACTTTTTACCATTAGCATTAATATATTTATTGAAATCGTCTAAATCAAGTTTGTTCTGCTCCTTATATTTCACATATATCTCAGAAAAATACTTGTTGTCATCAATAAGTTTCAATTTCTCATCTTCATCAAAAATATTACCACCTTGATTTAGACCATCAGTTTTATTCAATATATTATACTGATTATTTACAGCTTCATCCGCACTTAATACATGCCCATAAGCACCTATAAGTCCTGCATATCGCAAATATTCTTTTATATAGGGGTTGTTATCTACGAAAGTTTTAAAACCTTTTTTTAACCCTTCTATATAATCATCATTACTTTCCGTAGTTTCTGTTGCAAAAGATGAGCCCCCATCTATTTGATAGCTTTTTACTATTGATGAAATATTACTCCTTTTATCATCAATACCTATAGATTTTCTATAATTAGCAAATTCTTCAATAACATCAACATATGGCACATACCCATATTTCAAGCCTGTTTTATCATCTATATACGCCTGCATATTATTCCTATCATACTTCATCGCATGAAAAAGAGAAAGCTCCGCAGCCATAGACTTATTATTATAATATTGTTCCGCAGCACTTTGTTTGCTATCCTTTATTACACTACCATCATCATTCTTTGCTGTCCCCTTACCTTTACCATATTGATTGAAGTTAGAAGAGAAATTATTAATAGTATTCTGTATTGCTAATGCTTTGCCAACAACACCTCTATTACTTAATTGTTCTGCAATACTCCTTTTCATATCGGATATATTACGTTGTACCTGATTATAGTTTGATGGACTTTGTGCAAGCAAATCAGAATTATATTTTGCATTTGACACTATATTTTCTCTAAAATGTGCTACAGCATCCTTTTGCCCTTGCGTGGTCATATTAGCTGTTAACTTATCATATTCAGCTAACAAGCCATCCAAACTTCCCAATAATCCAGATTCTGTCTTTAAATTATTGTCCTTCACCTGTGCTTTACTAAGCTTATCCTGCTTATACCCATTATTCATGTTGGGTTGCACATTATTTATTGTCGCCAGCTGAAATCCTGAACCCATAATTACCTATTATATTTTTTCTTAATTATTCCACCATATTTCTTCTTAATAAACCCACCATATTTTTTACCAGTTGTAGGGAACGGTGTATTACCAGAAGCATTGCTATCTTTATTGAATTTTTTCCAATAATCGTCCACTGTCTCTCCAACAACATCTATCAAGCCCTTATAGCCTGCCATCCTATCTTTGAGGTTATTGCTATACTGACTGTAGTAGTTATCCCTATCCTTACGGGTATTCTCATCCGCAAAACGCTCTCCACCCATAACCTTCTCATCTCTATCTCTAAACAGCTGTTCCCTACGTGCCAATACATCACCAGCACTCTTATTGTATGTCTCATATATCTTATTCATATCACCCATCTTTTGTGTGGCACTAGCATTCCGCAATGCACGCAGTTGGTTAACATTACGTGCATTGTCTTGATGTGAAGCATTTAACGCATTATATTGGGTATTTAGATTGGCTAATTGCCTACCTCGGCTATCCTCAACATATTGCATGGCACGCTGATTCGCGTCAATACCATCACGCCCATAGCCAGCATAATGATTATCCCAAGGTGGGGTATCACGCCTGTTGGCTTCTAACACATCACGTTGTAAATTGCTTCCCACAATATCTGATACTGAGGAAGCAAGCTTGGGTGCAGTTTTTACAATGGCTTCACCATATTTGTTCCAGCCTTTCTTGAGATTTTCTTTTGTTCTATCCCACCATGATAGCTGTGGTTGATGATTATTAAGTTGTATTTTTTGTTCCAAATATTTATCTATATTTTTAGGAACAGAAGCATTATTAACAAGATTTTTAGTAAAAACATTATTAGCACTAGGAATATTATTACTATCTCTTCGTTGCAATATACTAGGGTCTATATAATATGTATCTGTAGAAATATTATTTTGTTTTGCATAATTTTCACCATTTCCACTTCTTGTTTTTGCTACTTGATATTGATCAATTTGCTTTTGACTAGGGTTTAGCAATGTATCAAAAAAGCGCATATATTTAGTATCCTGTTTAATCATATACTGTAAAGCAGAAGCTAATTCTTCATTTTGTTCTGGGGTTCTATTAGCAAGTTTACTTAATCTATTAAATATATTTTTAGCCACATAAAAATAACGGGAATATCCCAAAGCATTAGGATTTTCAGGATTTTCAAGATTTCCAGGATTTTCAGGATTTTCAGGATTTTCTACGGTACCACCCGATGCTAGTATTTGTTTTTTTTTTACACCTCCAACAGAACCACCATAGCCATATTTCTTCATATTATTACCATATTGTGTTCTATCAGCAAATGGATCTTCTATAAATGGATTATCAACATTATTAGCAGGCATGTCCATAGAATTACCTTTTTGAGCTTGTTGACGTATATAGCTATCCCGATATTCATCAGGGATACCCTCATGATTGGCTATATAATCTTCATTATACATAGGATTATCATAAGAAGAAGGAGAAGCATACCCAATAGAATCATCATTTGCTGGTTCTCTATCTTCTAAAAATTTCTTTGCAACCTTAGACTGTGATATCTCTTTTTTTGTAGGGTTCTTCTTTTTACTAAAAGATTTTAAATAATTTTCATGCTTTGATGTTTTTTCCTGTAATAAATTACTTAATCTTTGATGTTGCTCATCTGTCATATCTTCCTCACTAATATTTTGTAAACGCTTTATCTCATTATTCTTTCTTGCATAATCCCAGCCATAACCCATATTATTACCTTTATAAGAACTATTTTTTGATTGAACAGATTTATTATTAGAAGTATTATTACTACTACCCTGTGATGGTTTATTTAATGAACTAAAACTGCCGTTAGAAGAATCAAAATTTGGTTCATATATTTTATTTGTATTTGATTGCTGTGAAAATGTATTATTATTAGACTGTTTCACAGGTTTTTTATTAGAGCCACTATTGTTCTCTTTAACATATTTTGATAAACCAAACATTCCATCTTTACTGAAATTATTATCTTGATTATATTTGTTAGTTAATCTTTCATCAGTTGGAAGTTCTTTTTTATAAGTTTTTTTCTTCCCACTACCATAATTTCCTAGACCATATAATTTTTCATCTTTATTATTATAATTTTCACCTATATCATAAAATTTTTCTTTTGTGAACATAGCATCTTTATTAGTTGCTCTATCTGCAGGTGTAATATTAAAGTTATTGTTAGATGCTTTGTAGTTTGGAGAAGATGAAACACTATTAAAAGGATCTACTTTTTTATTAACAGGAGTTTTCTTTGCATTTGAAGAATTAGTATTTTTATTTTTTTCCCTAAAATTTCCTACTATCTTATTAGACTTACTAGTTAGGAATGTGCTACCTTTAATAACTTCCGCCTTTTTTGCAGGATTAGCATTGTTAGTAGGGGTAGGTGCTTTAGGAGTAGGGAATTCCTCTGTAGTAAACCTATTACTCTGAAATGTATTATCCTGTGTAGGGACATTACTCACCAAAGATGAAGCTCTTGACACCTTTTTTGGAGGCTTAGGATTGTTATATGAATTTATTACGGAATCCTCCGCACTATTCAGTGCATCTGACATTGAAGAATCATAGTGAATAGATGAAGTCCGACCCCTGGTATAAGTATTCCCTAACATCATCCTTGAATTATCTCTACTTCTAGTCCTTCCTTGAATCTGAGTATTAATATTATTCATCCTATCATTCAACCCTGCATAAGTTCCAATATCCCCATCCCCATTTACTAAACTATCTTTCTTTTGTTTCAACAATACTTCTAGGGAGTCAATCTCTTTCTGTTTCTGATATATATTCTTATTGTGCAAATCGTGTGCAACCTTGATTCTTTCTTTAAATATTGCATCTTTTATACTCCCCCCACCAAGATATTTCTTAGATATTTCAGATTCAAGCTTATCGTATTCTGCTTTCACCATATCTCTTCTCCTAGTAATACCATCTTCTTCATTAGGATTTTCTCTTTCATTTATCATGTCTTCATATCTATTAAGTCTCTTCTCTAAATCCTGTAACTTCGCCAAAGCCGCCCTGTACCCAATCGAAGGCTTCCCACCACCACCTATCTCACCACCATAAGCATATTGTGGTATACCACCACCCTGTTGGGCTTCCATCATCTGCTGTTGTGCCATCATCTCCTCCTCACTCATACCACCTTCTTCTGGTAATGGTTCCGCACCCATGCCCCCCGCCATCATGTCTTCTTCTGTCATCCCTTCACCACCTTCCATCATACCCATCGCCATCTCTGGGTCAACAGCTTCTTCTTTTGGTGTGTGCTCCTCCTGATATTGCATATCCTGCATATCCTCCGCTTCTAACTGTGATATCATCTGGCTTATACTATTTTGCATAAGCTTATCGTCCGCATATTTCTCTGCTAACTCTTCAAGACGCTCTAATTTCTTCTCTCTTGCTTCCTTACGCTCCGCCATGCTTTTACCATCCTTCTTAATCCTATCAGAATATATGAAGCTACCCTCTTGGGCTTCCATAGGTACGCCCCCCTCTTCATGTGGTGCCCCCTCAATACGTGCTACCTGCCCCTGTGGGTTCTGAATAACTTCATTACCTTCCGCTTCAATGGGTACTTGCGGCGCTGTCCCCTGCATGCCTTCCTGCATGGCTAAGTCCTCATGGTTGGGAAGAACATCCCCACCATACGCATATTGACCAATAGTACTTTGTTTGAATAATTCAGGATATGCAATTGTATCACGTGGTGGTGGCTTAAGTAATTCTGCCCCTGTTGCCCCTCCATAATCATGTTGCCTATAAGGTTTGCCCCAACGCATTTCATCAAACTCATTAGGTGTCATTACCCCACTTTTATTATAATACTCTATATCTCTCATCGTAGCTTGTGATGGTTCATCATTATGAGACGCCCCATAATTGAAAGTATTATATATATCAATTTTTCGTTTCATCATAGAATCATTCTTTTTGAGTCTATTTAATACATCTAATGTATGTTCTTTTATTTTTGGGTCAGTAGTATTATTATACTTATTTTCGTAATCACGAACTAATTTCTCATTTTCTAAAGATTGTTCAATTAAACGCTGTCTTACATCAACAAAATTTCTGTTATAGTAATCAAAAAAATCCCCATAATGTTCATTATTATAAAGATTTATTGGTGAACCTTGTCTTTTCATACCTTGATATACTTTTCTTCCATACCCCATTGGTTCCCCATCTCTATTTTTTGGATAACTCCCATCTCTTTTTGATAGTAATCTCCTTCCTTTTGAGTCTCTTGGGACAACATAGCCACCATCCTGAAATTTTTGAACACCACTATGTGTACCCCTATTATAGTTCTGGTAACTCGGAATCATCGGGTCTAACCCATGTCTAAACTTTTTCATATTCTTACTAAATGTTAATGGGTCTATGGTTTCCTCTGGCGACCATGCCTTAGCTGTGTCTAAGTCAGCATAAGCATCAGTAATGGATACCCCTGCGTCAGCAATGCTTTTCAATGCACCACCCACAGCCATCACATCACCACCAAAACTCCCCATATTCCCCGTGTCAAAAGATTTGTTAAATTTAAATGGGTCATAACTCTTTAACCCACCCTGTACATTATTTAAATGATTATTAATATTACCCTGCGGGATATTACCAGCAAGATTGTTCGCATATTGTGCATTACTCCCAACACCCCTATTATTGCTCATAATATCATTATATTGCTCATTTAAGCCATTATGATACATAGAATAAGGATTACTACCACCACCAATATTTGGAAGCACTGTCTTGGCTTCTGGTGTGTCTGCAGCCCCTGTATTCATAGGCTTCCCAACAGGTAAGCCCCCAAGGGTTACATTATTATTATTGTCAGTACCTACAACATTATTCTTTGTGATATATTTCGCCGACTGCATTGTCCCATCACCCATAGGTGTAAGCATACGCCTTTGCGTATAGCCCTCCTTATAGGGTGTTTGCACATCTATCAATGGCTGTGGCGGTGTCAGCAGTATCTCTTGCCCATTATTCTTAGGCTTACGGACTTTCTTAGGCTTAACAGTATTAGCCCCATCAAAGGTAGCATAGTGCATTTTACCATCAAAATTATTGCCCGGTGGCACAGCCCCTCCAAAAGCATACTTACGCTTCATACTGCTATTAACAGCATTCTTCGTCTTCTTACGTAAATTGTTGCTCTGTATCCTTGAACGCTTGGTAAGCTTTGTCCTTTCCATAAATTATACTGTTTTTATGTTATCTACCCTCCCAATATTCATTATCGTATTTATCTGAACACTATCCTTGTGTGTATCATGATTATTATTATATATAAATCTCGCTATCATAAATTTCTGTACTATGTTGCCTAACTCATGCCACGGCTTATTATAATTTATACTATTAGCATTTACTACCTTGTCAATAGGATAAACACCCTCTATATCTATCCATCTCTTAGTGAACAAAGGTACACCATAATCCCCAACATAATCTCTAATATTATTTATATTCCACGCCCCATCAATATAGCTAGCAATCATCCTGTCCGCAACATCATTATTATTATCTATATTATTCACATTCTTAACATCTAATCGCTGCATACCTGTGCTCTGCCTATTATTATATAATATGCAACTGTCAAAGGTTACATTCGGTGTCAAGTCAATATATTCCTCATACTCCTTATCATATTTCTTCGCAAAGGTTGTTATATTGATACTATTGAATGTCTTCGTCTCCATAGGTTGGTCATTCATCGCATACTCATATATAAATGGATATGGTTTGCCATAATATTGACCATAACTGTCATCAATATTATGCTGGTATATACTACCATCACCAATATAGGAAAATAGATTTTTGTGCCTATAAATGTACCCTAAGGGTGTATAACTGTGGAAACTTACAGGCTTCCCACTTGCAATATCATAAGATATTGTAAATGATTTATTCTCAAACCACTCCTTATAGGCAGTAAAGTCATCAATAGGCTTATCCCCAATAGAGAACCTACCTTTATCAATATCATATATCATGGTATTGCCTTTAAGTATAAATTCTAATTCCCAGCCACTGATACGATTTTGCTTAACACCTTTCTTAGCTTTCTTCACCACATTATCATATAGCAATTTAAAATCTCTTTTCGTAATCATTATGCGATTATATCTCTCATCATATACTATGCTGTACCCCACACCATAATTAACAAAATTATTGCGGAAGGGGAAGTTATGATATATCCCATTCTTCTCACATATATCATATATCTGCTCACACAATATCTTCTTGATATTCTCCTTCACAAAGCTGTGCATACCTAAGCCACTAAAATCATTGCTCTTGCCATTGAACATACGTATAGAGTAATTGTCCCCAGCATACATATAGATATTGTTCTCATTCTCTCCAACATAGAATATCATGGATTTTGATTTAAGGACGCTATGTGTATCTGAGCAGCCTAAGCTTCCAAGGTCATCATCATTAATCTTTGTTGGTGGCATTTGTAAGAAATCCCCTGTGCCAATGATGGATACAATACCATTCTGTTGGCGTTCAACAAATTGTGGTTTTATCTGCCATAGACTCTCCGTGGTAAAGACAAAGATATAATCACTGATAGATTGCAGGGCGGTGATTTCCCCTGCTTCTGCTTGCATGTCGGTGTAGTTGTTGGGAAGGAATACTCGGTAGTTATCTATCTGCTCTTCTTGGAAGGATTGCTGGGAATATGCTATACGTGTAGGGTAACGCTCATTGTACCCTTCGGTGTCAGTACCACAACCATCATATTCAGGTGTGAGGTGGGCATATACCTTGAGTGTGTTTTGCAACATGTAATCCTTATTTATTAGGTACATCTCGGCACAGGCATACCCTCGCCATGCACGATTATCCTGCCTGTTAAGGTCTATATATGATAGTTTATTTACTAAGTAATTTGATACATCATTACTTTCATCTCTATCCCCTTTGCTCTCTATATTAGCATAAAATGGCGATTTGTTATTTTCTTCTGTTTTATAATTTTTTAACCCATTAACATTTTTAATATAATCTGTAAGTTGCCCATTACTTGCTGGTTTTAAATCTATAGGTATCTGACAATTTAATTCAATATTACTAACAATATTAGCACTATATAATAACATGTCATCAGGGAAATTCCTTGCCAATATATCATTCCTATTATTTTTTGTCTCATTTATCCTTGAATATTGCCCTGCATTGCTACCTCTAAAAAAAAATAAAGGGTGGAATAGATTAGCAAGATATATATCTAATCCTTTCCCATATAAAAGAGACATATTTTTTATTAAAGTATCAATAGATTGTCTATTAATACTTTCTGTTACAAACATCCCTATGGCGGTTGCTGATACTGCTACTGCCGCTGCTATCGCTATCACAAGTGTTGCCCCCCCTGTAAATACTGCCCCTGCTATCGCCAATAATCCACCAACAACTATCGCCGTTATACGCCAAAACTTCTGCCAGAAAGATAGTTTTTTTGATTCCCTTGTTCTTATTTTCTGCCCATGAAAATAAGTATTTGTAATATTTATCTTATTATAATAAAAATTCCCATTAAAAATACCATAGTGAGAACCACGATAAATAATTCTTTTTATTGATGATATATAAAAATCATCAATAAAAACATCAGGAAATCCGCCCAATTTTTCTCTATTATTATATATATTATAAGTACCATTATGACTTACTTTCAATTCATCAAAATAAAAAGCATTATGTATACTCTTAACATAATCTATATTCATAAAATTATTATACATATTTTTATCATATGTATGATATACAACATCTACATTTTTCCCACTAGTATTCCTTACTTCCCTTATATATTTACTCCCTTTAATAATATTACACCCAATAGGTAAAATAAATTTTATTTTTGTATCACCATCTATTTGACTTTGTTGTTCTCCTGATAGGTTATTCCATTGTATACGTTTATATCCATTGGTAGTATAACTAAATAATACATCTGTTTCTTGTTCTAATATTGCAATATTATAAGAATTATCAAGACAACAATTTAAAAAGTTGCTATTCCCAGAAAATGTATAATTAATACTTATTTTTGGTTTTTCAATATATATTCTACCATTTTCTATAATAAAATTTTTACGTTCAAGAATTTCTGCTCCATGATAGTTATGATTTTTGTCATTATTTTCAGGAAATAAAAGTGTTCTCAGCAATCCATCAAATTTTTTATCTGTGATATTTTTAATAATACGAATAGAACCTTCCTGCACAATTAATGAATGAGCTTGTTCATCAGTTATTTTTTCATATTCATCAGATGTAACTTCTATTTTTTCTGTTTCAGAAAAACTATTATTATTACTAATATTATTATCAACATATATATAATAATCTAAAGGAGATAGATTAAATATATCTTTTATAAATATAGGATGATCATACCTACGATCAGCCATGCTAATATTTGAATTTTTAATTTTATTTATTGTATATGGACACCATAATAAAAATCCATCAGTATCTTTTTCACTATCAGCATGTACCTTAGCATTATATGATGTCCCTGTCTTAGCATCAACAACAAACCCACCATTCATCAAATTATCAACTTTGTTACTTCCGTCTATTATATTAGGGAATTCCTCTAAACTCTCAAGCATATAATGATTAGTAACAAACATAGTTTTATCCCCACTAATATTTTTATCTAGAAATAATTTTTTAGGAGAAAATACACTAATAGAACTATTATTAATATAATATTTATTCCCAATAACATTATCCATTTCTATCATAGTGCCAACAATTTTAAAACCCATATCATCATTATTATGAATAGGATTAATAATAACATTATCTTCAATTAATTGATTATTTTCATCAATAACATTATGAACAATATAAAATCCTATAGCACCTGGTGGTTTCTCAATATTATCAAATGTTATTCCATAAATATAATCATATTGTTCTAATGGGAATCTAAAATGACGTATATTTTGTCCTAGTAATCTATCCCCAGCATTACCTTTCCCCCAATAATCATTTTCTTGGTTTATATCATTATAGCAATTATGTATATCTATATATTTAGAATTACAAACATATTCATGAAATCCAGAATTATATAATACATCACCTATATTACCAGGAATATGGAATACAGGACTTATAGTCATATCCTCCATAAGATACATTATCCCAAAGCTATATACCTCCCCAGGCGTAAAACCTATGCCTTGCTTATAGGTAGTAAATGTAGAATTTACATTTTTTATACTAAATTTATTTTTAATATCCCAGATACCATCACTTATATTATATAGATTTTTAATATCTGTAGAATTAACATGAATACATATACCTCTAATCTTGCTAGCATACTTCTGGAAGCCTACCCAATTATATTTTGTATTGTCAATACCTCCCAGCAGTAACCTATTACCACTATGTTCTATGGTCTTACACCTATACACTTGCATCCTGTCAATCTTCATATCCTCCAAGGGGAAGTCGCTATATTCTGTGCTATTCCCATTATATATGAAATTCTTCTGCCTTGTGCTATATAAGGGACTTGACACACAATATGTAATTTGACCTGTACCTTCCTGTGCCCCCGCAATGATTACCCTATAATAGGGATACTCCTCATCAATCCTATCAAATGTAATCCTTATACTTTTATTACAATACATCACCCCATTCACCGCATCCATCAAACGTTCATTGCCATTGATATTATTATAATCAACATCCTCATTACCATCAAACATAAGTACAGGATTGCTCACCGTAACCACCTCTGTAGGGTTTAAGTCCTCATCAACATACTGAAAGCCAAACTGATAACTTCCTGCCTTCACCATCCCCCCACCTATACGACTTGCAGAAACAAAATCAGGTATTCTACTATATGTCTTAAATAATAAAAACTTGTTGCCAACATATCTTTCTTTATCTTCCCATAAAGCTTGCTTCTCAACATTATTATTCTCTTTTAAATGTTTCTCATAGTTATTGGTATAATAAAGTCCTTTCCTATCAATATTTATCGTCCGTGGGGGATTATGGTTGTCTGTAAAGTATACTGTCCTATACTTATGTATACGCATTCTAAATACCCCATTTATAGGCTTATCACACCTGAATTTAAGCTCCTTAGTATCTATAATACACTCATACCTATCATTAGCATGTAATATCCCTACTTGTTGATAGGTATTGCTATCATCACATAAGAATAATATATTGGAATTATCATTAGCATATATGCTTCCAATGATATTATATTTTATTGTAACACCATTAACTATTTTTTTTGGCAAGAAATCCTTATCATTAACTTTTTTATTGGAACTCTCATTGGAAAGTAAGCGTTGGTTACCATCCTTGGTCTCCATCACTGCATTGAGGGCATACCTGTAGGTATCCTTGGGTTGCATAAGTGGGTGGTTGTCAAAGTGCATACCACCACTATTGAGGTTTACAACAAGACTCCTATTATTTTGTCCCCTGTCAAATTGCTCTTGCTGTTGTTGTTGCTGATTTTGTTCTGCCATATGCTACCAATTCCTATATATGTTTGTATTGAGATTGCTAAAAAAGTTATTATACTCTTCATTGCCCTGTATAAGTTGTTGCCGACGTCTAAGGATAATCTCTAAATCATCTATTGTAGGCATGTTCTGCCATGCTTTAGCCTGTCCTACATAACTGTGATAGTCCTGCCACGCTATATTACGCTTCTGCATACTACCTTCTTCATTGCTATACATCTGCCTTTCCGTAATCTTCAATATGATATATCTTGTTATCGCCTCAATAACACTTACATTATCAGGTATCAGTGGGTATCCGTCGGCATCTAATTGCTGGCGAACATAGGAAAATACTACATGCCCCTCCTTGAAGCTGAACCTTGCATAATCGCCAATAATCTTATACTCATGGTGAACACCACTAGTCCTTTCTGCACCAAAAAGTTTGCTTGTACTCATCGGTATAGGCACATAACATTGCTCATATTCCCTACTGCTTACCCATATCATATTATTGAAAGCTAAATCAAAATATTCCGTATATAAGGTGCTTATATTACCTTCGCCAATACGCATACGAAGGTCGTAACCATCAATACTGAGATTCATGGGTATGCTGTCAACATTATCTTCCCATTGCACCATATCTCTATGGAAGCCCTCGCTATATTCCGCAACACTCTGTTCGCCCTCCTTAATTTTTTTTTCTAAGAAATGTGGGTCGGCAATTCTACGTATAGCCTCAACAACATCCTTACGTTCACCACACTTCGCTTCATAGCAATTATTCTTTGCTATCTGGTAAAGGTGTACCATACGCTTAGGAAGTACACATTGATGATTCTTCACATTAGCAAAATGTAAAGCTTCCTCATAGCTATTCACACAACAAGCGTGTTGCAAGGCTTCCGCCGCCCACTCTACCATATCTTGCTCACTGGCGATATCTTTGCCATAATCACGCAAAAACTTAGCAAAAATGGTATTCATACTTACATATCTAAATGCTTTCATATTTCTTTAAATATTTTTTCTTGTTAACCCTTAAAACATTAAAATCATTCCTCTCACTACAAGGAAGCTTCTTGCTAAAAAATAATTTGCTGGACTCCCTATTGCTATCGTACATCAACTTCCCCATATAATAAAACCTATTGGGGGTATCTAACATATTACTATCCCAAACAAATTTAGACATGTAGCCATCATGATACTCACCTGTAAAGTATACAAAATCCTTGAACTTCCCACCATTTTCTTTTGTCAACTTATTGGTCTTTACCCAATCAATAAGATAAGCCCTATGGTCTCTATTATTGATACTTAGCTTATGTTTATACTTTTGCATATATACTATTCCCATAGATTGTGGTAATATCACATGGTGTCCTTCAAAAACCTTACTTTTTAAAAAAGCAAAGAAATCCTTAAATAACTTGCCCTTGCTTTGCATACTAGGGTCTTTAGACCTATTATTGTCAAAGAATATCTGGTGTGATAAGGCTTTAATATGCTTATCTTTCTGCTTCTTCCTCATGTTGTTGCTGTTGTTGTGGTTGTTGTCCCTGCACACTACTCTGATTCCTAAATAAATTTATTATCTCCTCAAAAGTCAACTGTATACAAGGCTCTATCAAATCATTGTCAATAACAAACTCAAGCTCTGGGTAATGTAAACATTTTATATCTTCACATAAACTCCTAAAGGTAGCTACCTCTATAGGGTTAGCAAATACCCCCGTAATATTTATTACCTCTATCTTTATCCCACTAACATATATATGATTATCTTTAAAGAAATAATAATAAGTATTATGTCCATACCTATTACCACTAGTATACTTTATATTATTGACACTTTTATGGTTGAAAGTTATATTGTAATCTGCACTGCTCACAGATTGTATCATCATATTATTCCTTCCCGACAGTAATTGTGGTATCGCATATAAAGACTTATAGATATTGTTCTCACCTTTATTAAGCCCTAAGATAGCTCTAAGATTAC
The DNA here is from genome assembly GCF_062004578.1 of Staurois parvus. Classification (NCBI taxonomy): domain Eukaryota; kingdom Metazoa; phylum Chordata; class Amphibia; order Anura; family Ranidae; genus Staurois; species Staurois parvus. The sequence continues at coordinate 32,485 of NW_028320793.1, forward strand.
TGTAGTCCGCAGGTAGCATCGCTATGCTCTCCAAATGCTGATAGGTGAAATCATTCAACCGCTGACGCTTATTATATTTATCTACCAACAATCTATTCCTAACAGTAAGTAACTTGTTATAGATATTACGTGTTGATAGGGACGTCCTGCTATCTTCAATACCAAAATTATATAGGGACTTTACTCTCTGTATGATTTCTTCTATAAGCATACAGCAAAATTAAGTTTTTTTTACTTAGTTTTCTTGGTATATTTACTAAACTTCGTAAAATCTTTGAACTTATTTATATATTTCTTTTTCTGTGAAAATGTCAACTTAATACCATACTTTTTTAAAAATAATAATAAACAATCCATAGCTACATTCTTTAAGAAGCCATAGCTATCTTTATTTATATTCAAAGCATACTGTATTAATATTATCCTAAACACACATAGCAAACTCATAATTGCAATATAATACATCGCTATATTATATTTCATAAGTTCATGCTCAATAAATATGTAGTCAATAATGTATAATGATAATGTTATTACTATCGTATGTATTACTGTAAATATATTATCACAAATGAAATTACAATAACTTAACCCTATCTTATTTTTTCTAACAATAAGCAACATATATATAGTGTATAGAATATATATAAATGTATAACACCCAATAGAAATGGATATATCTATGAATGAAGCACTTAGTAGCAATGTTACAATGAATACTAAAAACTTATTGTAATAATAGCTGAAAATGTTAAGCAGTCCCATCGTTTTTAAATTTAGCTTTTTGTACCTTCTCTCTCTGTATTGTATTGATAATATACCCAGCAATAAAGAACTCCACCGCTGCTAAACTTATAGTGTCTAAAACATTTATATTATTTATGTGATTAAAGAAATAGGTCATGATTATTATCTGTCCAAAGAAGAATGCCACAGAGGCTTCTACACGCTTCTTTGAAAAATAACTTACATCCTTTGAGGAGGATAATTTCCCTAATTCCTTTATTAACCAGCGTATATTATGCCAACTGATCAATAATATCTTTTTCCCTGACATCATCTATATTTTTACTGTTTATTAATGTATATGTATAAAATTTCTGTTTTGCCTCTTCTATAATACGCATAAACTTTATAAAATGTTGCTTCTTCTTAAATACTGTACACCCCTCACTCCATCTATCTACCTGTATGCTATCTTCCCCTGCATGGTGTATGTTAATGCCAAAAATCCCTTTGTCATCATTCTTGTAATCATATGTTAAATCCTTATTATTATCCCTATGTACTACCAAGGGCTTTGCTTGCACTAATGCCTTATATTTGCCTTGATGTAAGCCTATAATATGTGAATCTATATATTGTCCTTCCTTGAGTATGGCTATGCCTTTCTTGTTCTTTGGGGCTTTAACACCTGTAATCCCTGGATCAACAGTGCATGGATACATATTGGTAATACCTTTGTAATGTACATGGATAAAGTCATCAAACCTGTTAGTAACAATACTTCCAATATTTCTTACACCTGTAATCATAAGCTTATTATCGTCCCAAATATAGCCAAGCTTAGCATATACGGCTTTTATCTCCTTATTTAAATCTATGTCCATTAGTACCTTTAATTTTTAACCATAATAAATAACTGTAATAGGATATTATTATCCCCGCTAATATTGCTAACTTCACTATCATAAATTGTGCTAACATCCACTTAGAAGCCTAAATATTTTATTAAAAATATATGAATTTTTTCTAATATTGATAGTTCTCTATGAAGGGATGAACGACCTCTGTATCTTGGAATTTTTACTCTTTTGCCATGTCGTAACTTATTGATTTCTCCTTTAAAGTCTCTCATCCCTTTAAATCTAAGCCAATCGTAATCTTCGCCTGTTAAAATTCTGTCAACATTGTTTGGGATTCCCATAATCATAATTTTTATTTCCTGCAAAGATACAAAAATTACCCATATGTTTGGATATTTTCTATAGATTATTTAAACCCCACCAGCAAATTTTTCACTTCTTACTTTGAATATAAAAAATGTGCCATGATAATCTCTATAAGCTTGTATTCCATCAGCCTGCCCTTCACTTCTATCACTATATTTCAATTCATTATTATTAAAATTAATATATCTTTCAAGCCCCTGCTTCCCATAATCAGTATAATCAAACATATTATGCAATACAATATATCCATTCGCATATGTGCATTCAACATTATTATGATAAAATTTCCCTGAACTAGAATAATTTGGTTGTGTTTGATTATTTACATAACTTAAGGAATTAGTTACTGAAATAGGGCTATTTACATTAGTAAAATCATCAAGAACAACACTACCAATATACTCCATATTCGCAAGCTCATTGACATTTTTATTTGTCCCCCCCCCCAGCACCATCATTAGCTTCAAGTTTGGCTATCCTATTCTGCATAGTATTTAGTTGCTGCAAAAGATATTGATATATATTATCATCAATATACTTCTTATCATATACATTATTAATATCAGCCTTAGTTAAAATCTTATTCTGTAAGTCTTGGATATTATTATTAACAATTATAGCATCGCTTTTTGTTGCTATCTTGCCCTCTAAATTCTTCACTGCCTGCTCAAGCTTAGCATCATCAATACCACCACCATTGTTTGTCGTGGTTTCATTGATTCTACCGCCCTTCATCCTATATTCTATGCCACCCATATATTATTTCAATATTATTATCTATATAACTTAACAGTTTACTAACTCTTCTTTAAAACGATTCCACTCTGCCCTATCTTCAATTGTTAAATTCTCAGGTTCCCACATATTTATATCTTCATAATGTTTAATTTGCTCCTTAATATAACGACAATAATCTTTATCATACAATGGAGTTTCTTCTTCATCTTCTTCTTCTTTACGCTTACGTTCTTCCTCTATCCTATCAAGCTCTCTTTGCTTTTCTGCTTCTATCTCTGCTTCTCGTTTTTTCTCCTCTTCAAGCTTAGCCTTTTCTTCTTCTAACTTCTTCTTCTCCTCTTCAAGCTTAGCCTTTTCTTCTTCTAACTTCTTCTTCTCCTCTTCAAGCTTACGACGCTCCGCTTCTTTCTCCCCATATATTTCTAAAAGTATAGTTTGCTCTAATTTTAAATCTTCTATTTCTTCTGGGAATAGATTACTCTCTCGTAATTTCCTCCCTACAATTAAAAGCATATCTGCTACACCATCCCTTGTAAGGTCTTTTGTTTCCAATAGCAAGCGTTCTTTAAACCTAGCTCTTTTCTCTTCCTTTGTTTCAACCTTTGGTTTAAGAGCTTCTTCCCTAAGCCTACGCTCACGATTACGCCTATCACGCTCTTCCTGTGTCATTATAAACTTGTAACCACTATTAAAAACATGTATGTACGACATAACTAAAAAGGTACTATATTTGTTAATTTATTATAGCCCGCTTTGTATGCACAAAGCTTCATGTATATATCCGAAGGACTTATCAATCTATTCTCTTGTGGTGTGTTTGAAATCTCTGAATATACCATATCTGCAAACTCACTGCAATACCACTTCTTATTGCTTTTACGCTTGCCAAAGAATAAGAACCTTAAAATATTCTGGTAATCATAGCCACTGCCCACTTCCGCCAGCATTTTATCCGCCACACGTTTCATTGTAGCTGAAGAAATTTTTATATTAATAGATGTATCACAGGGTGGTTCTTCACTGATATGTGTCATTGTAACACCTTTACCTTCTATGGCTTGACATACTATATCTGATTGTGATAGGGCTATTGACACATGGCTGTATTCCCCACGGGTGAACCAGCGTATAAACCTACTTATTAGGCTCTTGTTCTTATAAAATCTAAATTCTATTACCATAACTTATTGTTTTTGTCTCATAACCATAGTAATGTTACCATGCTTAATAATATATTCTTTCCTTTCGTCGCTACCACTTTTAGCATTATGTAATTTCTCCGACATTTCTTTTCGTAAAACCTTTAATTCTTCCACTGTTAATGTTTGTAAATATTTATTATACTCTGCTATCATAATATCAAACTTTTCCTTTTTTGTAAGCTCCTTAAGAATTTCTAATTCCCCCCCCCCTATCAACTTTCTTAAATTGTACTGTTGAAGAGTTAACACCATATGATATGCCTGCCATTATTATCCTTTTAATTTATTAATTTCTTCCTTCAACACTTCTATCTCTTTCTGTTGTTCCTGCATACCCTTAACAAGTACAGAGACAATCTTAGCATAATCTATCGCCAGATAATCATCACTACCCTTGCTTACAAGCTCAGGAATAACCTTTTCTACCTGCTGGGCTATAAAGCCTATATCTTTCTCATCTTTACCAATATAATTGAAAGCTTTTGCTTCTATCTTCATGATATCCTCAATACCATATTGTATATCATGGATATTCTCTTTTAACCTTACATCGCTGGGGCTTTTCCACCCACCTGTACCATCATAGTACCCACCCCCAACATATATCTTCCCATCGCCTGTAATCGATGCTACTGACCTGCTTGTAGAGATATTCCCTGACCATGTATAGAACTTTATTGTTGACTCATTAACAATATTGGATTGCCCTTGACGTTTAGAGACATCAATAAGCATTCCTGTAAAGCCATCTGTGGTGGTGCCACTTTTAAGACCTATCCTTCGTAGACCTATCTCCTCCACATGGTGTACAGTATTATTCCTATTATTCATGCACATCATAATATCTCCATTAACATCAAGGGGATATTCTGGAACATCATTGCCAATACCAACATTTCTATTATTGATAACCATAACAACTTGTTGATTCTGTCCTATCCTTAAGTTCCCATTAAGTTCATTCATAAGCGTGAAGTTATTGTCTTGGCCGTTACCGAAACCAATATATGCTGTACGCTGACCTTTATGCTCTATACTATCACCATTCTTATAGTACTCCATATATAGAGCATTGTTAGGGCTTCCTGACTTTATAAGCTTTAAGCCACCATCATTAGCAAGAATATTCGTTGTCTGCAAGAGTGTTTCGCCAGAAACCTCAAGCTTCTTCTTAGGACTACTCGTCCCAATACCAACATTACCATTACTTCCAACAAAGCCTAAATTGTTATTCCCAATATTTACTATCCTATTTCCATTGATTGTACCATCGCTATTATATATGCTGGTAGCTCTTGAGGAACGTAGTTCTTCAATCTTAGTATCTACGGAAGTGAATCTTGTGTTCTGCTGTGTAAATTTATTATCTACCTGTGTTTTGTTATACAACTGCTCATTAATATAGTCTCTATCATAGACCTTCCTATCTATCTCTTGTTTATCGTAATATTGAGTACGTAGGGCTTGTTGTTGAACAAACTGTGTGGTATCTACCCTTGTTCGCCTCTCTAATTCCGTTAGTTTGGTATCTACCTCACCTTTGTTGTAGGGATTTAAATTTCTTAGCTTATCTCTAAGAACACTTGTAAAGTCTGTCTCACTCAAGCCCTTGCCAGCCTCATTGTTTACCTTATTGTTAAGTAATGTGTTAGCTTCCCCCTTAGTATAATAATTTGTAAGGTCTAAAGTACCACTAATGGCGTCCCATGTATTATTTGAAAACGCATAGCTATTACCATCATCAGTAACATAATAGACATGCCCTGTACTTGCATTATTTGGAAGGGCACTCTTTGTCGCTATCACACCCATAAACTTAAACACACTGCCTATCTTCCCATCAAGCTCTGCCTTCGTATAGCTATCACCCTTATTACTCTTTGTGTCTAACTTATTGTCAACCGCTACCTTGTCATATATTTGATTTCTTAATTCAGTATCATTATTATGTACAAGCTCTCTAATATCACGAGTATCATTTGTATTTGTCTTTTTGTCAAGTAAAGCATCTACTTCCTGTTTGCTATAACTATCTGTAGCTGTAATATTAGTGCCTGCCTTTACATTAGTAATAATATTATCTATTTCATTCTTATTATAATATTCTTTTATAAGCTCATTAATATAATCCTTGCGATATACATTATCACTGTCAACCTTTGTTTGAAAGGTGTTATCTATACTATTTATAAGGTTATCTATAAACTTCTTGTCATAATATGTTTTAAGAATATTATCTATCTCCTCATTGGAATATCTATTCTCATTGTTTGTTGTGCCTATATTAGCAATAATATTGTCTATATATTGTTTGTTATAGGTATCTACAACCTTAGCTTCTAAGGGCTCTATTAGCTTATTAAAAACATCTTGTGCTTCATATTGATTAATCTTACTGTTAGCATGTCTATTGATACCATCAACATTAGCTTCAATATGTTGCAGGCGTCGCTCTAAAGCTGTCCTATCAGGGGTATTTACCTTGTCAGCCTTTGCTGCTAACGCTTGTGTAAGCTGTTGTGCTGTAATGCCACCACCTGTGTTATTGCTTTGCCCACCACTACCTTCTCGTGGGGTATTATGTAAATCATTATAATCCCCGCTATATGCAACTTTCGCTAAAGGGGCAAGATACCCACCAGGTTTATTGACCATCATATAAAAAAAAGTTTTTACAAAAATAAACTATTTCCCAATATTCTCAAATACTAATTTCTCAGGATAGCCAACAGTAAAATCATAATCATTCACCGCAGAAATACTTGCTAACTTACTAATTTCATGTTTATGTTTTTCTGTTACCAGATAACATTGTGCTGCATATATCTCTATCTTCGCTAACATACCAAAGAGCATATCGCAATCCAATGCCACAACAATATCTTCCGTAAGCTGTATATCTACCATTTTATTGCCAAGAAGCTTGATGGCTTCGGCAAGCATTTTTAGTGCTGACCTTTCAGTTTTTGATAACCATTTAGAAATACTATTATCTCCAAACCTTATCGTAAAGCTATTAACAATTGATGAGCGATCATGTCTCATAAGCTCTAATTGCATATCCTGCCTTGCAATGTTTATATCCTCATCATATTGCCATTCATTAACCCCTAAATGGTAATATATGTTGCTATACTTTTTTAGAAGTTTTTCCTCTGGTGGTTTTACAAGCATATAGTTAGGATATTTTTCTAAAAAATATGTGTAATCTTCAGGTTCATTACTTACAACAATTCTATATTTATCTACATACTCCTTAAAATATGGAAATAAACGATTTATATTTAATTTGCCATCATTGAATATTTCTGATATTGGCTTACCTGTGTGTTTATCTATAACACATGAATAGGTATTTTTTATTTTTGATATTTCTTCGCCCATGTAAGTAAATTTTTTACAAAGATACAAAATTATTCTATAAGCCCACGTTTTCTTCGCTCTATGTCTACCTGCTCACGCTTCCATCTATGGTAAACTTTCTGTGGCTCTGTAAATGATGTGATTTTAGCATCTTTGAGTAAATTCCATTCTCTGTGTAAATACTCATTTGTTAAACTTCTTATATAATTGATATAGGAACGCTGTGTTTCTGTCAATCCATCATCAACTAATTCCCCCCCCCATTATTTGTATATTTCTTCATAATGAAAGCTAACGCATAATACGGTGGTCTATTCTCATGTGGGTCATCACCACCAGCATCTCTCATTGAGTGGCTATGTCTTCCACCATATACTGGAAGTGAAAAATTATCATTACGGAAATGTGTATGTGGGGCAACTGAAGAACCATCATCCCACATTTCTCTATCATAGTACCAATTATGATTTTTATTCTCTGCACCAGCATAATGATTATTAAGTTCTGTATGTTCATGTTCACCCCCTGAATCAATACTATGTGAATGGCTTGGCATCTGGGCTAAAGTTATGGCTACACTATCTTGCCCGCCTGTATTCCCTATATTATATTTCGCCCCACTGCCAACGATAAATCTATTACGTAAATCGGGTGTGCCCTTACTGCCATCACATAGCAACCAGCCCTCAGGGATTTTTGTACCACCCCACATGATTATAGCCCCATCGGGCAACTGCTTCTTAAACTCCTGCTCAATACCAAGTTGCTCCTTTGTAACCTCATGGGGATTGTCATTGTTGGCAATATGGTCTAACAAGGCGTCAATAAAGCTCTTACTAATATCACTATATCTATATACTATCTCGCTCATACTATTTCAGTAGGATAAAGTCTAAACATATCTCATATTCCTGACCCATAACATTGTCTGCGACAACCTCTATATCTTGCATATTCAAGGTGTCAAAATTAAGGCTCATAGCTTCGGTCTCATCAAGCTTACGTGTTTGCACTGTCTCCCCATTGATAACTATTGTACAGCCACCTTTCCTGCAGGCAATACCTATAAAATGTACATTCTTAGGGCTCTTCCACCGTTGCCCTGCAACCGTAATCTTATTGAAACTCAAGATATTATATGCTTGTTCCATCTTCTGTGGGTAGTTCACTATCCCTGCCTTTAAGCCTGTAATCTTCTCCCCACCATATAAGGTGAACTCTTGTGTAACAGTATCTCTCCAATCGGCAAATGCCTTACGATAATCCTCAAAGATTGTCTTCCACTCCGCATGGTTGTCCGCACATAACTTGGTAAGTTCATCAATATTGGCTATCAATATATTATGTTGCTCTAAGTTCTTAGCTGTTAAGTCCGTATGGTTATCGCTAATGAGTTTTGTTGTTTCTTGGTGGTGTGTAGTATCCTGTAATAATAGGGCGTCGTGTTGCTCCTTATCTTTTGTTGTAAGGTCTACATGATTATCATTGATGGTCTTGGTAATACTTTCATGTTGCTCAAGATTCTTCTTCACCATATCATCATGGTGTTCCTTATCCTGTGCTATAAGGCTATCATGTTGGGCTTTTTGTTTCTCAACAATATCTGTATGCTGTTCATTGAGTGTTGATGTCAACGCCATATGGTTAGCATTCAAGCTATTATTGAGGATAGCTAAATTGGCGATAACATTGTCAATCTTAGCTACTGCTAAAAGGACAATATGTTCTTCAATATTATCTATCTTCTTGTCGGTGGTTTCAAAGTTCTTAAGGTAATCTTCCCTAAACAAACATATCGCCGACAACAAGCGTGTTATCGCTTGTCCTAAGGTGCCGTTAGCACCCATATCTTGTGTCTTTACATTATTCATAACTTATAGGTTCTTTGTTCTGTAGCAAATCTTAAATAATCTTTAAAAAAGTAATGCTCATTATCTTTTCTTATATCGTCCATAAGGAAATGCTTACGCTTCATGCTTATATTATATACTAATAATAGCCTATTCACATGTATTACACCCATCAACTTTTTTACCTGTAATCTCATATTCTAACTGATTATAAATTTTACAACTGTTCTTAATATTCTCGGGTGTTAGCCCGAATACTTTAATCCCATAGTGCCACATAAAGATATTATTCCAATTATAGTATATTGTCTTAGCAACCTTCTGGTGGCTAATATCATTCCACCTGTCTTTCATGATACTGATGATAGTGCTATCAACAAATATATAGCCGTTATGTGTTATTTGTGTATTATCCTCTTTTGTGAAAGTTATATCTACCGCATATATGCCGTCCTGTATAAGTGTTCCTACTAGTGGGTAGTTAATAGCAAAATCCTTGCTAATAGCTTTGATATAGGGTTTACAATTTTCTGTAACTATTATGGTGGTATCTATCTCTATTTTTTCTATAACCTGTGGGCAACAGGCGTTGGCGAGTGTTACGATGACAGAAGTATAGCCCTTGCCACCTGTGGCAAGAGCTTCAACTTCCGCTGTTGAGAGAAGCAAAAAATTCTCATTATATGGTGCAATAATCTCCACCTATCACGATTTTATAGTGCCTATAATATCGCCATAACCTACGGCTTTTAAACAAGCTTTAAGGGTATCTACAAAATTATTAGCCTCCGTGCTGATATTCACATTATCTTCAATAGCTATCCTTGTAAGGGTTATGAAGCTAGCATCTATTGGTGCGTGTTCAATAGTAATCATGTTGTAGCCAACATTTTTATCTACAAAGGAAGTATATTCTGTAAGGAAGCCTATACCGTTGAAGCGTGAAGCCCCACCACGTGCGTAGCTAAGATATGATTCTTCTTCCTTAGCAATATCGCCACCATCGCCAACTTCAAGAACTATCTCTTGGTCAACGACATATTCAAAGGATACGCCTGCATCGCAATCAAGGTATAAATGTACATTGGTTTGTACAGCGTCATCTCTAAGTTGTGTAGATACTACAAGCTCATAAAGCTCTGTATTTGTTTGCACATCAATGATAGCACTTAATGCAGCGATATCGCTACCCTCACTTTGATCGCTAACCTTACGGTATGCCGCTGTAATAGGGAAGGTGCTTGACGTACTTTTATTGATATCTCTAACCATTGTCCGTACAAAATCATTTACCGTAAAGGTACTGCAGGTAGCACAAGTATGTCTATCATCACAGTTGGAAGCATATACAAAATTATGTATTAAGCTACCAAGGTTATGTATACGTGCAATGATATCATTAGAAATCTCTACTTTTAAGTTATAGTTCTTATTGCAGTTTATCTGCATATTTTTTAGTGATACCTTCTTAGTCTTAGGTGCTACATACTTGTCAATAACGGCACGCTTAGTATGGCTATCAACGCCAATCATGCCTATGCTTGATTGCAAGCTATTAACAGTATCTTCCCCACCTCTATTGATTAATAATCTAAAGCTTTTAAGCTTTGTAAAATCGCTGTTTTTGTCAACAGAGTTATTGTCTTGGTCAAAAATCCCTATTTGATTAATTTTAAGGTCGGCGACCTTTTTGTCTTTTTCAAGCATCGCTTGCTTAAAGTCTGGCACCAAGAGTGCCTTTGTAAAATGGTGTTTGTTAGTACTCATGTTATGTTAGTTTTTTTTGTTATAATTATCTCATTGTCAATCCAAGTTTTGTGCTTGCTAGTTGCACTTCGTCCATATTCTTCGCCGTGCTTGCTAGGAACACTGCATAGTCCACAATCTGGCTATGTGTCTGTTCACTAAGCTCAAGCTTATAATCCCCATTAATATCGGCGTCCTTATGTCCATTAGGCAACCTAGGTATTACAAAGCCATTAACATCAATATACTGCCCACCATCACCTATTAAGGAGGGTGTATATACCTTGTTAGGGGTCTTAATATATGATAAGCATATCTTGGTAATCTTAAAATCTTTGCCTAAGAATACACGTATATGGTTGCCACTTATCCAGCCACTGAGTTCGCCCCAATACACATCACTTCTGTCAAAAGGGCTTTGCATGAAGTTATCATCATGCTTGCGAATAAAAATATTGCAACGCTTATCATTAAAGCATTCTTTATCTGTTACATGCTGAATATAGCATGTGCCATTCATATAATACATATAATCCTTAGGGAAGTTAGCGATATAGCTATCATTACCATAATACTGTGCTCCCAAGCAATCCACACAGTTCTCGTCTGAACAGTTCAGTACTTGGTCTATTACAAGTTCTTTAATATCGTCTATTGTCCGTGGTGTAGCTTCTAAGCCTACATCTTTTGTCCCTCGTGGCAATGCTATTTGGTTAACGAATAATAATGTACCCTCATTTAGGAAGCCGTCAATTTCTTGCACATAGAAGTTCTTATTGCCAGAGCTGTCAACCCTGTTGTATCTACGCTTAAATTCTATATGAAGTTCCTTGTTGGTCATTACTTTTTCTTGTTAACATCTTGTGATATTGCTAGTCTATATTTACTATTCTCATCTTTTATTAAGAAGCTTACCATCTCGCTATAGTTTCTTCCTAACTGTATTTTACCGTATAGGTAGTCTATGGTTTCGTTGGTGATATTATCTTTCACGATGGTAATGATACCACGTGTTAGGGCACGCTTGATAGTAGCTTTCACTACCCATGTGAGCTTATCTTCTTTCATAAGCTTGCTTATACGTTCTAAGCCGTCGGCTTGACCTATAATATTTTCAAAAGCTACAATAATCTCACTCTCCCCATTGGAATCCATATTGTAGGGTGTTAAGATAGATATGAAGCATTTTTTCTCTTCAATAGTCAAGGATTGGAAGAATATGTAAGCGTTCATTTTATCTTCAACTTTCTTACTAGAATTTCTAAGGTTCTCACTCTCGTCTATAAGGATGAACTTAGCATTTCTATTAGTCTTAAAACCTTCGTCGCCGTCGGCGATATCAGGGTTTGCTTTAAGCATATAATAGATAATATCATTAAGAGGATTGTTATCACTATCTAGTTCTAGGATATTATCCTTAGTATGTTCAAGCTTGACATCTAGTGAGGGGGAGTTATAGAAAGGGTGTGGCTTCCCTTCGGGGAAGATATATTGTGGGTTAACGTCTATTCCTAGTTTCTCTGTGTAATAGGATATCTCGTCCTTATTGATATCTATGCTGAAGCGTTTTCTTGTATTGTCATAGTGTGTAGAAACAATAAAGGGTTGTACCAAGAGATTTTTCTCAGGGTCAAGGGTATTAACGTCGTGCCAGAACTTTTGATTTGTTAGGGCGGATTTAATTACAAAGCGTCTATCTTTATACTGACGCACATTTTTTATATTATATTTTTCCATAGTCTTTTATTAATATATGCCCATATCTTTATCATATGGGCACATAGTGTTGTTTATCTGTTTAATGTTAGAAGTCCTACTGCGGTGGGGTCAACGATTTTGATACCTATATTTTTTTGTATCACCATCTCTGCGTAGTCGCCTGTATGGGCACCCTTGCCACTGCTTTTTCCTTGTGTGCTTGTAGTACCTTCAACGACGGTCTTAGTTTCTTGCCCAAAGCGAGAAATCTCAATATTACTTCCGCCACCTTCACCATTAAGATTGACAATAAGATATGTACCAGAGGATTTAGGGTGTCCTGTTATAGGGTCTTTATCAAACTGTATCTGTGTATCATCAAAATGGTCTAAGACAACAAACTTAATATTAATGTTGGTGCTTAGTTTCCACTCAACGAATTGGTAGCCGTAAGACCACGCATTTTGGTGGGTTTCGGCACTAACCTTGCTAATAAGTTCGCCATTGCCGAAGGTTACCGCATTATTAAGTGCCATAGTTTTCATTGCGGCGTGTGCTTGCTGCATGCCTAGTTGTCCTGTGAAGGCTACAAGGTTAAGGTGTTTATTTTGTGAGCGTTTGCCGTAATAGATATTTTCTATAAAGCGTGGGATAAGGTCGGGATACATATACGAGTATTGCTGTCTGTAGCAGTTTTCTATTTGTTGGAAGAAGCCTGCACCTTCCTTAACAACGGAGTTAGCACTATCATCGTTGATATGTGTGTTATATCTGCTGGTAAGCAATTTATTCTCTTGGTCTTTCATCCAACGCATATAAATCAGGGCTTCCGCATAGGGATACCAGCGTTTATAGTTCTTGCCACCGATTTGGAAGTCAAAGGATAATACAGAATCATTAGCGTGTCCTGTAAATTTATGTCCTATACGTAGGAAGGAGTGGCAGTTTTTATATATCATAAAGCCACCGTGTGTGCTTGTCCCATAGCGGCTTGTAGCTTCACCGAAGCCTGTGGTTATCTTCGCATATAGGGCACCTACTTTCCCGAAGCGTTCCTCAAAGGGATATTCCCCTGCACCACGGAACTGCACTTCATACTCATAGCCTTTACCACGTGGTAAGGGGTTGCTATGAACATAGAAGGTTTGTTTGAACTCCATATCACCTGCGGAGATATAATCCCCAGGGGTGAACCAATTAACGTCCAGCAACATTCTTATACGAACCTTGGGGGTGTTAATGTTTGTAAGCTCAAGGGCTTCTAATAGGCGTGCGGGTTTATTGTCGCTACCTTGGATTTTTGTTTCAAAGACATTGCTCTCACGGACGATCTCGTTACCTGCACCGAAAAGGTGTATTAAGGGTGCCGAGCCCATAGTTTGTGAGGAGAAGGCTTTTATCAGTGTGCCACTGTGTTCTGGTTTAATAAACCAATTCTCGTCAAGTCTATTCTCGTCAACGAAGGTTGTTGAGAACTGTTCCTTGCTTACTGTAAGACCGTAATTCCCGTTATCGCTCTTACTTTGATAAAGTACTTGTTTCATGTTATGTTATTATTTGTTATATTATTTTAAATTTTCTAAGGCTTTGGCGATGGCGTCATTATCGTGGGCTATAGTTCTATTCATAGTACCACCGCTACCGCCGACGACAAATTTATTCTCAAATTTACTTCGCACTTCTTTCATCACATTTCCCTGTATATCATTTCTAATATTGTCGGTTTTAAAATTATTAGCTACTAGCATTGCTAGAAGTATTTGCTTATCTATATCTTCGGGTTTATTGCTATCTAGAATATAGGACAATGTATTGGCGAGGTAGGTATTATTATTCTTGTCGGTTCTAAACATTACTTCGGCGATATCACGCTTATTGCTTTCTCTAATATTTATGCCGTGTACGGAAGAAGCTTCATTGAGTCTATTGTAGGCGTTTTGTTGTTGCTGCCTTCTATAATCTATATATTGGTCATATCTGTCTTGGGCTTCTTGTTGTATGCGTGCCATATTCTCACCTTCACGTTTTAGCAAGACATCCTTAGCACGTTGTGCTTCGGAATGTAGCTTCCCGCTATCTTGCAAGGATTTTAGTGCACTATCAATGATAGTATTATTCATGCCTTGCTGTGTCATGAGGTGGGCGATAATATTTACTTGATTTTGCATATCGCTGATATCATAGTTTTCAATATTCTCAAATTGCTTAGCACCATTGAGGAATTGTTCCTCGTCGCCACCATTTTCAAGATATTCTAAGAATTCCCTACCACGTTCACCGATATGGCTTTTATATTCTTCAATGCCTGTATCTACTTTTGCTTGTACACTTTTCTCTATATGTGTCAAGATATCTTTTGGTGAGCGTAGTTCTTGTAATTCTTCCTTGGACAGTTCTAAGAGGTTAGCGGTTCTAAGCTCGTCGGCGAAGGTATGCAATAGTGTATCGTCAATAGCTTCGGCTTCTGTGGGTTCTTCCGTTGGGCTTATGGGTTGTTCTATAGGTTTATTCTCTTCTGTGGGTGTAGGGGTTTGTGTTGCTGTCAAGGTTTTATCTTCTGGCAATACCTGTCCTTCTACCTTGTTCAAATCGTCGCTAATGTTTGTAGGCTTCTCGTCCTTAAACATGCTTTCCATATGATCCCAAGCATTATCATTATTAAGTAATGTGTTTGCTGTATGTGTATTTTCTGCCATAATTACTTTTTACAAAATTAAGAATTATTTTTATTTTTTTTATTATCTTGTTTTTTTTCTTCTTGTGCTTTCTGTTGTTCTCGCAAGTCTTTTCTATTTTCTCTATTGTTCTTATCTTCAGCGAGGGCGAGCTTACGTTTCTTAATATTCATGTCTTCTTGCTTCATATTCATATTAAATTCTTCCTTAGCGGTATCTAATACATCGGGGACATTGTTATCATTTCTGTCTTTGTCTTCGTCAAAGCCCATAGCTTGTATGGTGGCGGTGGCAATACGTGTTTCCTTATTCAGTTGTTCTTGCAATTGTATTTTTTGAAGTTCGTGCTGGTGGGTTTTGTCAAGCATAGCTTCGGCGTGTGCTAATTGCTCTTGCTGCATTTGTTGTGCTTGCTGTTGTTGTGCTTGTGCTTCTTGGCGTTTTTTATTTTCTGACGCCTCAATAATTTCAATATTACGTTGTATATTATTACTACTAACAACCTTAATGGCGGTGCTTAGGTCAATAGCTTGATTCTGCATGCTCGCTAGTACCCACTGTTGTATATGTTGATAGATTTCTTCAATTTGACTGCTGTTGATAAGATAAAGTTCAAAGATATTATCCTTTAATAGGTCGCTATTGATTTCTAAGAATTTAACACTAAGGTCGTCAAGGATATATTGTAAGCGTTTAGGTTCTTTGCCATATACGAGTATAGACATTTCTAAAAGTCTCTCAAGTACTAATTTTTTATATATGGTATGTATTTCAAAATAAGGGCTTAGGGAATAGCTGCTCTGAACAATAGATTGGCGAACATTACCCACGGGTTGTGAAGCCATAATATTTCCTAACATTTCGTCGGGGATTCCTAAGGTTTTTCCACAATTCTTGCGTATAACTTCTAAGAGGTCAATATAGAAGCTTATGGTTTGTGCCCCACTTCTGTCAACCTCAAAAATACTGTTACGCCCACGTGCTTCATTAGGGAGGTTGCCATCACTTCTATTCTCATAGAATAACATTTGTAATTGGTCGGTATAGTATAACCATGTTGGCAAATCCATTCCTGAGGGTTTTAGATTTTGGTCTATAGCCACCAATTTTCCCTTGTCGGACATGATAAGTTGCTCAAGCTTATGCCATATGATAGTATACATATACTGCCAATATTTGGCTCTATCTACGGGGCAGGTAGGGTCTGTATTGGTAGCGTCCCAGAAGATACCTATATATGGGAGTTTTGACTCATAAATATTTTCTATGTTTGTAAGTTGCCCAATAACGGGTCGGCAAAGCTTAAACATATCGCTACCGATTTTATAGCCTTCATAGGTATGTGGGTACCACTTCCATTCTAGGGAGATATCATATTCTGATTTCTTATAGCTATCGTCAACGATAATTTCTTTCTCCATACCTGTTTCAAGGTCTATAGTTTTTAGGAAGCCTATACGTCGTAGGGCTTTAAAGCATACATGGGCGACACGCACGAAATTGTGTGAAGCACTGGTATTGGTAGAGATATCATTATGGAAGAAGCTCATATCGTTATTGATTTTCTCTATGTCTTCCTTGCTAAGTTCATTGTTAAAGCGTAGAATGCAATCATTTTTTGTCATTGTACGTTCATACATTACCCAATCTAGGTCGGAGATATACTTGTTATTTATGCTTCTATCGTAATAGAAATTCATAGGGTTTACGACTTCATATACGGGCATTCCATTGACGATATCAATATAGGCGATTTCTTCTCCTACGGCACAGCCGTGATATAGGGCGTCTCTATTTTTGACGTCCACATCAAGTTTCCTAGTAAGATATAATAGGAGGTCATTGGCGAGCAGTTCACATTGGTCTTTATGTTCACGTGCCATATATTTTTCTACTTCGGGGGGTGTCATAGCTTTAAGCTGTTCCTCCATCTGGGCTTGCATTTGTTGTTCTTGCTGTGCATTGGCTTGTGGGTCTTGCATGGGACTTTGTGGTGTTTCTCCCTCTGTCTGTGCCCCTTCCATCCCCTGTTGTTGTTGGGCTTGCATTTGCTGTTGCATTTGCTGTTCTTGCATTTGTTGTTGCACTTTCTCCTTTATGGGTGCCATAATTTCCTCAACAACATATTGCTGTAGCAATTCATATTTGTGTTGTTCCTTTCTATCTATAGCTTCGGGATTCATAGCTACTACTTGCCATATGAAGGGTGTCTTAGTCTCCATACCTATAAAGGTCTTTATAAGGGTGCTTATAATATCTTTATTGGTAAAATTCTTTGGCAGGTCTTTAAGGAGTGTCATAGTCTCCCCATTGAAGTTTGCAGGCTTTAGCACATGTAGGAAATCTCTAACATCTATGATATTATTTAGAAGGTTATAATTCTTCTGCTTCCTATTGGTTACATCATCATACTGGGAGCTTTTGTATAAACTTGACACATCGCCATTGCTGTGCATAATATCATAGAAGTTTATGCAATCTCTATACCAGGCGAAATCGTCGGCACGTTTTTCACTCTCGCTAAGCATTTTATTGCTTGGATTGGCGATACCACCGATATGGTTTATATCTGAAGTTTGTAACACCTTGCAAAAATAATATATTTTTTATATTTTTTTACTTGTTAAAAGTTATGCGTAATAAACTCTCGGCGAAGCTTGTATTTTTTACTTCCTTAGTATATACCTTCCCCTCCATATCTTCTCGCAGTTGAATAACAACCATGATATAGGCGGAGAGTCTATCCATATTTTTCTTACCGTCGAAGGCTATAAGTTCTTGCAATAAGCCTATATCGTCAATATTTTGGTAATTATATATCTCGTTTCCGAATTCGTCGTGGTCGGCTTTTTCAAGGAGATTTTGCTTGACATAGCCTAGTCCTGCGATTTTAAGTTGCTGTGGCATGTGGCAACCATATACACGTGCTACCTTGCTATTCTTAACATTATTACTAATAACCTTGTCGGGTTGTAAGGCTAGCAGGTGTAGCTTCTTAACCTTTTGGAAATAGCTCTTGACACTTGTAACTTCATTTTCAAACATTATCTTAGCGTTATACATCTCTGCCAACATTTCGGCGATTCTATTACAATCGTCGGGGGTAGAGGGTCTACCGACATAGCTTGCCACAAAAGTATTTTTTAAGCCACTAAGGTTATGGAAGCATTTGTAGACATATATACAACATAGCGAGGGGTAGCTCATGCTATTGCTAAAATCCTGCCTATAGGGGTCATAGCCGAGTTTATACAAGCCTTCAGGGGGGTTATCTATAGGGTATTCCTTTATCAGTACTGAGCCCATCATATTGTCCATACGCTGTTGATATTCATATATAGGTTGTACGGTGCCACTAAGGTTAGGCAGGGCGACAACACCTCTGCCTTGGCGTACGAGGTCTACGATTTGCCACTTTGTACTATAAAGCTTATGTGTAATGGATTTATTTAGTTGTTGACGTAATTCCATGATGGGGAATTCATTGCGTGTACCTACACATAGGGCTTCGTTGACATGTAGTGGGAAAGCCATACATTCCTGCATAATAAGGTTAGCACTGTCGGGGCTTTTCTTGAGATTATCACGCACCTTCATGCGTTCATTGTAAGCACCTTTCTTATCACTATTACCATTGACATCGGAGAAGCCTTCAATATTCATAAGTCCTGAGAAGAAGTAGGAACACTTGACATGTTGTTCTTCGTCTAGGGTATTGTTATAAGCCACAAGGTCATAACTATCGGGGTCGGTGAACATACTTAGGAAGTCGTGGGAAGCCCCTGATTCTAGTCCACCCGAGGTGCCGAAGACTATTATCTGTCCTGTTTTATATTTCCCTTTTTCAAAGCTTCGTTTAGTGAAGTGGTAAGAGTTTTTAAGGTTGTTCCAATTGCCTGCTTCCTCAAAGAGTATAAGCTGTGCGTTCTTGCCGATGGCGGCATTATCGTCGGCATTGAAGGTTATAGCGTAGAGGTCGCTTTTATAGCCTGCTTCTATTTCTCTATCGCCGATACGTTTTCTAAATGATGAACGTTTATGGTTTTGCAGGTCTTTGAACTCACGCTTTTTGAACCAGGCGGTATGTTGGTTGAGGAAGTCCATATATCTTGTTGCCATGGTCATAACCCCATCGGGGATAAGATATTGTTCCTTATAGGCACCGAAGATAGTACTACTGTTGGGAATAGTATTATACATGTTTACTGCCATGCTAGCATTCTTTAGGGAAAAGCCTGCACGCCTACGCTTGAGAACAACCATATTAAGCCCCCCATCAAGGCAGTGATCCATGGGAATATTCTCAAGGTGTAAGCTTTTGATGATATCTTTCTTGAAGGCTACTTGCTCTTCTGCTTCAAGATTTCTATATGCTTCCTTGGTATCACTATCTGTTAGTAGGCTATGTGTGCCCACGACACCATTTCTGGCAATCTCAACATTCCAGAAGTAATCAAAATCGCCATCACGGAAATGTGGGAATTGCATACGCTCGTAGGCTGCGTTGTCAAAGCTATCAACATTATCCATAGCTAGTATTTGGCAGTAGTTGAGATAGAAGTAATGGTGTCCTGTGATTTTCACACCATGCACCTCATAGCCTTCCTTGCAGCGTCTAAGTTCTTCCTGCCAATAGTGTATGTACTCAAGACTATTTTTTAGTGCCCCACAGTAGTAACCATTCTTGGAGAATGTACGTGCCGCCTCTGTGAAGACAGAACTATTTATCCACCAGCCGTCCTTGTTTCTTATTTGCAATTGTAGTCTATCAATTTTTGTTTATCTGTGTATTTTACATATTCTTTATTGACAGTTTTTTCTGCTCTTTTATGGCTTATCTTTCCTGCCCCTTTAACGAGTTTAAGGTCATTGGCTTCAATGAATACATCAAATTTATCTATCCAATCTTGCATGGTCATTGGTTTGCCCTTTCTTGCCCTCATACAGCCAAAAATTAGATATTGATGGGTCATCCCATTCAGGTCGCTAAGTTCGTCCTTATCAAGGTAGTTTTTAGCTATACCAGCGTCTTTCTTTGTGATAGCTTTATCCTTATTGTATGTTTGCATATTCATATATGGCTTATCCCCATCAACACGTTTGTGGATGATTTCTGCGGCGGTATTACCTGTTACAGCGTATAGGAACTTATTCTGCATGATTTGATAGAATTTCTTTGTGATATCGCTCTTAGGGTCGTAATCTATGCTGGTGGCGTAGATATCCTTGATAATTTGATAAGCACTTTTTTCTGAGGTT
The DNA here is from genome assembly GCF_062004578.1 of Staurois parvus. Classification (NCBI taxonomy): domain Eukaryota; kingdom Metazoa; phylum Chordata; class Amphibia; order Anura; family Ranidae; genus Staurois; species Staurois parvus. The sequence goes on from NW_028320793.1 coordinate 52,968, forward strand.
CTAAGTTCTGATAGATAGTTATATAGGTCTTGGAAATATTGGCTTTCAGGGTTAGCCTCTAAACGCTGTTTATCAATGGCGTAGCCCTTGAGCATATAGTCTTTAAGGATATTATGTGCCCAAATACGAAACTTACTACCCTCCTTAGATTGTACTCTATAACCAACAAAAACAATTACATCTAAGTTATAATGACGGACATCCCTTGTTACCTCTCTATTGCCCTCAATTTGAACTATTCGGAAATTCCGAACAGTTGAATTTCTGTCTAATTCATCTTCTTCAAAGATGTTAGAAATATGTTCACTGATACTTGATTTATTTTTATTAAATAATTTGCATATCTGTTCTTGTGTCAACCAGACATTCTCATCATGTATCATAACATTGATATCACCAATGTTTTCTAAGCCTTTATATAATTCTATGTTGTTCATAATTGTGAATTGTTTTTTTTTTATTGTTGGGTGGCTATTTCCATTTTGGAAACAAGCACTTTCTTGTTCACCCCCCCTTTATTTAATTATTATATATGTTAAATATCTAAAACCCTCATTTGAGGGTTCTAAGATTATTGTAAATATTTATTCGTTTTCTGCATATTTCTTAATGGTTAATTGTTTTTGTTTATAATTGTGAATAAAGTTATTGAATGTTATTGATTCTGTGCTATGTAATCTATATGCAATGGATGATATTATAAAATCATCATAATATTCTTTGCCACCTGAGAATCTTATGATATGTTTTTGGGGTTCTTCAGGTAAGTGCAATTCTACTAAATCTAAAATACCACTTAGCATTTTGATATTTGTTTTGAACAATACTTGTATTTCTTCTTTTGTTAACCAAGCTCTGCCGTCTTTGAAATTAAGATATATAGGCTTATCATTATTTTCTTTATATAATAATGCTTCATCAAATTTTATTTTATTCTTCATAATGGTTAATGGTTAATGGGGTAATGGTTAATGGGTAATGGGTAATGGGGAATGGTTAATGTATAAATAGGATTTTAGGGTCTTTAGCTTGGAAATGTTTATAGTTTTGGAAATTACCATTATACATCAAGCGGTAGTTAATCCTGTCAATCATTAAGGATTGGTCATAGGCAGTATGCTTTTTCCCATTAATTTTCAATGTTTTCTTTAATACGATGTTCCTACGTACTAATCCTTTCATTGCAATACATATACTGCTATTTTTACAATCAAATTCCTTAGCAAGATATGCTAAAGATAAATCAATACCAAGTTTAAAGGATGATTCTGAACATAAAAATGCTATCAGTTTATGTTCAGTTTTTGTAAGATTACATTTTGTTATAATATTCTTCATTGTATCATTAAAGATTATATGGAATGAAGCATTATTTAGATTATTTATTGTTGGAATATTCATTGGCATATCTGTATCATTTATTGTATTAGTTTGTGCCTCACAAATCACTTTTCCTGTTCTGTTATCAAGGGTAATTTTTGTGTATCTTTTAGCCATATTTTTGTGCCATTTTTTTTTGCTTGTTTAAAAAAACAATTTCCTGCAAATATAAGACTTTTAGTTTAAAATAACAAAACATATGTTTAAAAAAAATAAATTGAATATGAATTAGCCATTGACCTAATTTTCAAATCCTTATATGTATCTATTAAGAACACTATTTTTAAGCACTTTTTTTACCCACAATTTAAACTCAAGAAAATAACTTTTCAAAATACAATTTTTACCAGTATGAAAGAACAATGCAAAAGTATCGCTTATTACCCAATTACACAAATTTTTTCCACCCCCCCCCAGTTACCCATCCCCTCACCCAAGCATCCCACAATTATCAATTAACAATTAACCATTATCAATTCCCACATTATCCCATTATCAATTAACCATTAGACCATTGACAATTGACCATTAACCCATTAATCCCCATTAATCGCACAGAAATGCCCCAAAAATCAATTTTAATGGCAAAACAATACAAATACATAGGTGAACATAAAATAGGGGCTTAAAATCAATATTCTACCTTTTTCTTTTTTACATTTTTTCTTTTTGGAAAATTACTACCTAAACACAATACCATAAACATAAGAATAACTCTTGTAATTTCCTATGTTCTACTAACACCTAATTTCCTTACCATTATGCACACCGTGCATTAGGTGTTTATTAGACAGATTTTATGAAATAATATACCCGATAGGGTATATTATGAATAATATTCTGTCTAATAAATACCTAATATACTGTAAGTATATATTGTAAGATAAACTTAGTGTTAGTAAATATATTTACTTTACAAGGGTTATTCTGTTCCTAGTAGTCTAAGTGTTAATTCATATATTGTTATTTAGAATAGTTATTCCTATGCTCTACTAACACCTATATTCATTCGTTTAATGCACAGCGTGCATTATTAAATTTCTATTATGAAACACAAGATAAAATATACCTTCCCAAGGTATATTTTAGATTGGGTGAATAATAGAAATTTAATAATATACCCAGTAGATTATAATGAATTAATATAGTGTTTGTTTATAGACATATTTATTAACTATTCTAAATAACTTATGAATATTCTAATGTATTATATCCTTTCTAGATCCTCTATATATTGCACTTCATAAAACCATAACTTTTCGAAACTACCTAAAACTCACGATTTAAGACACTGAAAATAAAAAGATGAGTGATAACTCATCTTTTGTATTTGAAGGGCTTAAAGACCTAATAAAATGCTATTAATCACTATATTTTATTACTTCATAAATATACACTAAACAATATATACTAAACAATATACACCCACATTAACCCTTTATCTCAATTTATTAATTACGCATGTTCCCTTCATAACCTCGCCCTAACGGACGAGCTTATTCAGTTCACATGGTAATTAATAAATTACAATTTTTTTTTTTTTTTTTTTTTTTTTTGAACCCCAATTATCCATTACCCATTATCCATTATCATTTATCCATAACATAATACCATTTCTATATAACATAAAACCATTATCCATTAATCATTATCATTTATCCATAACATAATACCACCCCTATGGTTACTGATAAGACTAAAAAAGTAACCTTGATACCCCCCTGTATGATTTTCACTCGGGTGTATTTTTGGCTTGCTATAATAATTATTCACTCTTCACTGAGTGCGTACAACTCTTTTGAAGTTTTGAGTTTTGAAAAAAAAAGACTTCACAAAACAATTTTTTTATTAACTTCTAAATTTTATTATTTATGAAACACGTGCACGTTGTGAGTTTAATTATGCTTATTGTTAAACTCGCAGTAATTACCTGCGTCTTCTTTTGTCAAGCAGAGCCGATTATTAAATATACCTGTTATATTTTATTTGGTCTTTTGATATTGAACACTGCACTTTTTGGCTTTCAAAAAGAGTATGCGAGGTAATAAGAAAACAATACGCCGGCGGGGAGCGTCTAAACCCCCGTATTTTTTTATTTATTAACTATTTAAATTTTTAACTACTATGTTTAAAGAATTAAGCAAAACAAACCCGTCCATAATTTTGGACGCCAAAAATCGCACCCTACAAGTAGGGGCGTACACTATCATCACCGATGTGTCCATGAGTGTACAAAATACACCTATTGAACCGAATTATGAACTTTACCCGCATCTTATGCGAGAGGGTAAACAATGCCTCCGAGTGGATTTTTCAGTGATGAAAAAAACTCGTGGCGATGTACCTTTTTCCTACACCCATCATAATTTTGTGTATTTTGATGATACAAAAAAACTTAATGATATAAACGAAAATTTATATCAAGATATGCTCGCAGGTTTTGTTACTATTCAACAGATTAGTAGCCAGATGTTCTTCGGCTATGAAAAAAATGCCACCGAGTTTATTATGATGGCTTCCGATAAAGCTGTTAAAAGAGGTCTTAATGGTGCCCTCGTCCTGGATAATAACCAGCTTCGCTTCTATAACTACCAGGAGCGGCAGTTACTTACACTGGACGATTATTTAAAGTTCCTAACTAATAACTTTAAAGAAGTCGTACAGCCAAAAGTAGACCAAACTCACCCCCTACATCTTTCTCATAAAGATAATAAAATCGTCCTAACTAATAACTTAGACTCCTTTATTACTAATAAGAAAAATGACATCTTTATTGACTAATTAACACAGGGGTGCTACCGCACCCCTATTTTTTAAACACTTTAAACTTTTTTATTTATGAAAACTTTAATATGCATCTGTTTATCTATTTTTGTAGCACTTATTACTTTATACACTTTCGATAATTATAATTTTAATGCTTATATTATGTTCGCAATTTTTGCAGGAGGTATTATAATATTTTGTGCTTGCTGGATATTCGCCTTCTATCAAAAAGAAGACAAAAATCCTTACATATTTCTTAACAGAGATTAATTAAAGGGTATACTCTAACATGAGTATACCCTTTTTTTATTACCACTTTTTAATATCTTTTTAACCACAATTTTTTTTGCCCCCACAACTACAGACAACAGGCTAAAAATTTTCCTCCATAACACACTATCACCAACACCCTATCCTCATCTTATCCTCATCTTATCCTCACCTTATCCACACTATATCAACACTTATCCACACCCTATCCTCATAGCCGTGAGTCTAATAGTGTTGTGCTAAAAGTAGTTATGTTAAGTTGAGGGAAAGGTATTGTTGGTGTTGAGGTTATTTGGGTAGTTTTGGGTAGATTTTTGGGTGAAGGTGGTTGTAATAGGTGGTATGGTTTTTTTAAAAATAAGTAAAAGTAAGTAATTAATAAATTAAACTAACAAATTAATAAACAATAAAAACTAAAAAATTATGAAAAAGAAGAAATTATTATTAAAGAAGACTAAGAAGCTTAGTGTAGAGGGATATGCTAGGTTAGAGTTAAAGCGTTTACGGTTACGATATGAGGGTTTATGTTTATACTATGATGTAAGTACTGGGGTATATAGTATGGAGAATCCTAGGGTAATTGTAAATGGGTAATGGATAATGAGGTAATGGTTAATGGGTAATGGATAATTGGGTAATTGTTAATGGTTAATGGAATAATTGATAATTGACTATTAAGCATTACCCATTGATCATTAATCATTGACCATTGACCATTAAGCATTAAGCATTAAAAATTAACAATTAAAAATTAACAATTAAATTATAAGAATTATGAGAAATTGGACAAAGAAGATACAGGACAGGTATGATGGATATCAGGTGGATCTAATGTTGATAGAGGAGCGTATGTGGGACATAATGGTAGATATAAGTTCTATTGAAGATAGTTATAAGATAGCTGGTTTAGAGGCTGAATATAGGTTATTGGGGTTAGAATATAATATGTATAGTAGGTTATGCGAGTTATTATTAGATATGGTAAGTGATAATTATGCTGGTGAAGAAATATTATTAAACTATTAAAAAAAAGTGAAAGTTATGAATAAAGAGACTATTGTAAAGCATATAGACTTGTGTAGTGGCATGGGTTTATATAAGTTATTAGAGCATGGGGTATATGCTATAAGTTTGGAACAGGGTAGTAGGTTAATGGAATATATATTTAGGTATGAATCGTATGGTTCATATGATAAGATATGTGTATATTTACCTGTTATATCTGGGGTACGGTATAATGATTTTATAGCGGGGTTAATGTATGCTATGAGTTTTGACATGTGTTATGAGCTTGTTGAGAAGAAGTTAGAGGTAATATATGTTGAGCATGATAGTATTAATAATAGTCGTTGTTATGATGTTATAGATATACGTGCTGAGTTAAATGATTTGAAGGAAGTGTATGTGTTAGAGGAGCGTGGTTGGGGGAATGGATAATGAGGTAATGGGTTAATTGTTAATGGATAATGGGATAATGGATAATGGATAATTAGGTAATTAGTTCATTATTCATTGACCATTAACCATTGACCATTAAGAATTAAGCATTGCCCATTAAAAAAGATATTACTTTTCATAATAAGTAATTTAGTAGTTTAAAAAGCTATAATTGGTAGTGTGTTAGTGAGTGGCGAGTGGATTGCTTAGTAGCTAACACATTATTGGTTATGGTGTTAATGGATAATGGGTAATGGATAATGGTCAATTAACAATTAAGCATTAACAATTAAGCATTAACAATTAAGCATTAACAATTAAGCATTAACAATTATGAAAAGGGTTTTAGATAAGTAAATTTGTAAACAAAAAAAAATATAACATTATGCTGAATTTAACATTGGTAAGGGAATTAATGCGTCTTGAAGCACAATATGAGGAAGATAGGGCTTCACATATTGAAGATAGGGAAGATTGCCAAAATTATTTAAGTGATAAGTTTTATGAGAAATCATGGGGACATTATCAAATGGTATTGCTAACTGCTGAGCGTAATATTGAACGTATAACTAAATTACTTGATAGTATTAGGTTAATTTTGTCTGATGACGCTACGGTAATGAAAAAAGAAAATTTGGGCTGGTGATTCGGTGAAATCGTCCCTTCATAGCATGCCTTATGGAGCTGGCGTAAACAATTGTTAGTGGATAATGGTTAATGGATAATGGTTAATTGACCATTAAAAATTGACCATTAAAAATTGACCATTAAAAATTGACCATTAAAAATTGACCATTAAAAATTGACCATTAAAAATTAAACATTAAAAACTAAAAATTATGAAAGGGGTAAAAGATAAGTTAGTATATAGGTTATTAAAAATCCTATATTATTTAAGATATAATATCAATAGATTATGTAATAGGTTAGAAATCTATAGCAATAAGTATATACAGACTTTTTTAGTTAAATGGGCTAAGGAATATGTAAAGAGATATCCTAATGTATGTATAATATATAACCATTATTGCGATGAGTCGGAAAGGTGGGAATATATACACGAAGTATATGTATATTGTATAAAGCCTGAGGATATAGATTGTGATGAATTTGAAAAGGAAGTAGATAACATATCTATGGCTATTGAGAACTTATATTTAGGAGATGATATAAGCATATATAAGGAAGATATAGAAAGCTTTAAAAGGAATAATTTTGATGATAACCAATATATCAAGATTATTGGTGCTAATTTTGATTATAATAATTTAAAGAAAGAAGCATTTCCAGGTCTTTATACAATAGATTTAAGAGAGCATAGATTGGATAAAAAGAATAAAGTATTTTATGGTAAATCCTATGGTAGAATAGTGGCAGAGAAGAATAATCTGGATAAATATATAGCTAAGAATATGTATATAAATATTATTATTCCTGAAGATATAGTAAGTATAAATCCAAGTTTTTTAGAAGCTTTATTATATAATATGGTAAAAAAATATGGTAAGGAGAAATTTTATGAGAGAATAAATTTCCAGCATATAGGTTATATATATAATGTGAAGCAAGACCTTGATGAAGCTGTTAATAGGATATTACGAAGTATTAAAAATTAAATATTAAAAATTAACAATTATGGGAAAGATGAAAGAAAAGTATCATGATTTAATCAATGATATATCCTATGGAAGGAAGAATTTTTTAGATTATGAGATATTCACACTTGAAGAATTTATGGAACGTTTTTACTATCAGATAGAACGAGAACTTAGGGAAGCCGAAATTCAGTGTGATATTAATGACCCTGATATTATTGACAAGATGGTAACCTTATTAAGTTATAACCATGATTTATATCATAATCAGGATAAGACAAGATTTCTAATACATAAATATGATTTATTATGAGAGACAAAAGTATGTATAAGGAAATAGTAGAGAAACTCAGCACTAAGGGCTTTAGTGCTGAGGGGGTAAAGGAATTGTGTCGCCATTGGTTAGAGAAGTATAAAGGGGAAGACATATATAATAACCTTGATACACTGATTAAAGGGTGGAAAGAATATACATTTGCAGAATTTCTTAAATATTATAATATAGAACAAGAAATGGATACATTTATAGATACCTTCATGGGAAAAAATCTATATAGCAATATGGAATATGCTACAGACCAGTTTTTATTACAATATTTGAAAAATCATAAAGATACAATATTGCAATTTGAGCAATATAAATTTTTAATTAAAAAGCAATAAATTATGGAGAAAAAATTATTTATGGAAGTAAAACAACAAAATCTATATCCTATAGAGGGCTATAAGGATATTTTTAAACTTCAAGGCAAGCTTTCTAACAAAGGCTTAAAATTATTTATGGAATTGCGTGATGAAGCAAGAAGTGATGGTAAGGTATATTATGAAGGTACTTATTTTGAAGATTTTGATAAGTACATTGAGGAATTAATAAAAAATGATTTAGTAAGACCTACAGGAGATATTTATAGATATTTTATTGATAGGCGTTATCTAAAAAATCTTAACCATTAATAATTATCCATTAACAATTAAAAATTAACCATTATTCATTAACCATTAAAGATTAAACATTATGTTATTATTAGAATTAGAAGAAGAACAATTTATAGAGATGTTGGAGAAGGAAAACTTCAACAGAAAAGAAGCTATAGCTTTATGGAACCATTATAACGAACCATATGAGAATGTAACAGTAAATATTCATTATTTAACACAATATGAGAAAATGACTATGAAGGAATTTATAGACACCTATAATATAGAAATACCTATGGATAGAGATAATAAAGGTGATATATTTTTCCCATTTAAAAATATGGCTTTTAAAGATATAGTTGAAAATTTGAAAAAAACTTTTGATGGCGAATTAATATATGTCAATGATGATAAAATTCTTGTATTGGAGTATTAAACAAATAAAAGAATTTTTTATGATGCGGTATGCTATGGACAGGGATAGCATAGCATACCAACAAATGTTAGAAGATATATATAATAATATCTCTTATCAAGGAGAATTTATAACACCAATAAAATTAAAAAAATATGAAAAACATAGAATTAAAAAAAGAACAAATACAAAAAATGTTTCTAAGAAGAAATGAGAATATTCATATAACAAATATTCTCACTAACTTTTTAATGAAAGAAACCCAAGAATATGATATTTGTAATGATAGCATTGGAATATTTACATTGGATGAATTAGAATCATTATATAACACTGATATAGCAGATTTAATGACATTCCAAGATTATGGTCTAATAGTAAAAAAAAATAAACACTTACATGATTCATATATCTGTTTATGTAAAAATTCTAAGTTAATACATAAATTGATGTATATAGGCTATGATGTTAAACAAGCATTGGAAATTCAAAAAAAATATACTATTAAAAAAATAAACTTATGATTAAAGGACAAATAAATAAAGAACAAGTAATAGCAATTTTAAAAGAGCTTAATTATACAAGTGATGTAGCAGATAAAATATATAATTTCATGTCTTCAAAATTGAAGGAATATGATTTTACTGCTAATAATGTACAGAAAGAATTTTTCCTTTTGAGTAGGGAGGATTTTAATAACAAGTTTTTTGTACAAGAACATCATGTTTTAACTCTTCTAGAGGGTTATATGGAAGCTACATATAATATAAATATTATTCATGAATATAGTGATAATATATTGTTTTATAAGCCCTATAATAGCTTCATAGAGGGCTTAATAAATGCTGGGCGTACTAATAATGAAGCAATCGCAATACAACGCTATATGAAAGATCATGGCTATCATGTTGATGAATATGTAGAACAAGATTTTCAGCTAAAGAGTAATAGTGAGATTGAAACTATCTATGGGGATAGTATAGATAATCTTTTAGAGATGGGGACAATTGAGGAAGGGAAAGATATTATTGCTATAAAAAATGAAAATTGCTATATTATACATACTTATGACCCCGATAGTAGAAGATACCATTAACAATTAATCATTAACCATTAACAATTAACCATTAACAATTAACCATTATGGAACAAGAATTAGAATTTAGTCAGGAACTCATGACAGAGGAAGACATTGCATTAAAAGAAGTAGGTGATAAAATAGATGAAGCTATTATAAATTCTGCAAAATTTATTAAGGATAAAAGATATGAAGAAGCTAGGGTATTTCTCAATGATTTGGCAGAAATATTATATAATGAAACACATTATGGTCATATACATAATAAAATATATTTTTCATATACCGATATGGATAAATTAATGAAAATATATATAGACCTTACACGTATAAAGATTTTTATATATCAATTATTTAAAAATGATAATCCAAATACATTGTTTATAAAATATAAGTTTAGCTTAGAGAAATTTCATTATATTTTACAAAAATTTTTAGACCAAGAATTAAAAAACATTGAAGAATTATGAATATTACACAAATAAGAAAAAATCTACATTCATTAAATGAGCGTTTAGAGAAATTACTAAAAGAAAATGACGACAAAACACTGGAAAGTATGAGTAAGGAAGAATTAAAAGAAAATACAGATAAAATGTTTAAAATCATGGAAGATAGGTGGAAAATGATAAAATTAAAAACTAAAATTGAAAAAAATGTTTAGAATAAAAGAGCAAGAAGCAATTTCTTTAGCAGAAAATAGTGAAAACTTAAAGAAAAAATATAAAAAAAGTCCTTACCCTTTATTTGGGGATAAGGATATCTTAGAGCATATTTATAAAGCAAGTATGTATGCTATAGCATTATTTGAGTATCTAAGAGATAAATGTGATAAAAATGGAAAAGTATATTATTCCCCAGAGACACAAGATAAAGAATATGAATTATTACATTATGATTGCATTACAGAATTACTGCTAAGGAATTTAGTAGCACAAGCAAAAGAACCAAACTATTATTATGTTGATATTAGATATTTACAAGAAAAACATATAGACCCTTTCCAAGAATCAGAAATTTATAATGACATATTTCCAACATTAAGTAGATCCGCTCAATGGTATCTATATAAATTGTTTAATGACCATGATGATTATGATGAATTGATTATTACAAATGTTAAAGAATATTTTGGTGCAGATATGGATAAACCTATTTTAACAAATAGAAGTATTATACTTGACCATTGGGAAAATGGAGAAATTACGATGTATAGTATGTTAGTATGGAATCAAGAAGAAAAATAAATCTAATAAGATAAATTATTTTGAATAGCATGAGGAAAAAGAAGAAGCATATTAAAGCCCATATTGATTATGGGCTTTTTAAGGCACATAAATATGTTATGGGGATTAAACTTATAGAGTTTATAAAATATCTTGAAGAAAAGGGAAAAAAATACCCCCAAGAAATAAAAAAAAATGAAGAAATTATTGAAAAAATTAATAAATTAGCAAAAATACTATTATGAGAGAAGAAGTTAAAAAATTACATGAAAAATTTATAGAAGCAGGTTATCTAACATGGAAACTAGAACATGCGAATCTTATATATGATGTATATCTTGAAAATCCCGATATCACATATATAGCAAAAAAATATCTACCAACAGATATTGCTCAGATTGTAAATGAAAAAGGAGAAATATTATTTAATCATAGCCCTGCCGAGTTTCATGATGGCGACGATGATACCGCTACCTTTGAAGAAAATAGATTTAATTACTACAATACACGTGCCAAAGTAATATTCCAACATATGTTGTTAGAAAGACATAAGATGGTATATTATGATGAATATAATAGTGAAGAAGTAGTTATTGAAAAATAAAATTAAAAAATATGAATGAAGAAAAAGTTAAAATACAAATTATTGGATTAATGCTTGACAATGAAGGGATTTTACAAAGTAAATATCATAATGAAGTATTAGCTGCGACAGAAGTGGATGTAAGACCTTGCAGTTTTTTGAAAAGCTTAAATATTGCAGAATTGCCAAATTGTGAAACTATGTATGTCTTCAGTACTAAATTAACATCCTTACCAAAATTGCCTAAATGTAAAAGGTTGGAATGTTCAGATAATAAATTAACAACATTGCCAGATTTACCAGAATGTACTATCTTGAAATGTAACGATAATAAATTAAAAGTATTACCCAATTTAGATAAGTGTGAAATATTAAATTGTTCCAATAATTATATTAAAGAATTACCAAATTTGCCTGAATGTAAATATCTATTTTGTGATTATAATTATTTAACTAAGTTACCTGAATTATTAAATTGTGTAAGTATATATTGTACAAATAATGAATTAACAGAATTGCCACATTTGCCAAAAGCAGAGTTTATAGCATGTAATAGAAATCAAATAAGTAAGTTAGGAGAATTCCCAAAATGTGAATATTTAGCTTGTAACACTAATAAATTAAAAGTTTTAGTGAATTTAGATAAATGTGAAAAATTAGAATGTATGAATAATGATATAGATATATTACCTAATTTACCTATGTGTACAGAACTGTTATGTTCATATAATAATTTGCAAGAATTACCAGAATTAGAAAATTGTAAATATTTAATTTGTGATAATAACAAAATAAAAAGATTGCCAAATTTATTAAAATGTGAAAAGTTAGATTGTGGTAATAATGAGATTATTGAATTGCCAGCATTACCTGTATGTGAAGAATTACTTTGCTATTCTAATAAAATAGTAAGATTGCCAGATTTAGAAAATGTAAAACAACTAAATGCCAAATATAATAATATTGAAAAATATCCAAAATTAGTAAATTAAGAAATATTATGGAGAACAAAAATTTTAATGATATTATCAATAAGAACATAGACTTATTAAAACATCTTGATGAATATATTGTAGACATTAAATTTCAATATATTGAATTAAAGAAAAAAGCTATTGAAAATAAAATTAAAGAAACCAATGCTATGTTACAATCACATATAGATATGTATAGTGAAGAAACAATAGATAGAATAAATCAATTTAAACATGTTATAGATATATCTACGGATTTCATAGATTATGCAAACAATGTAGATAGATATTTAAAACCATTAATAGAAACTTTAAACACCGATAGATTATGTATAGAAAAACATTATTAATAACAGCCTTTATATGTGCTATAATGGGCTTAAAAGCACAAATGAGTGATAGTAATATCTTAGTAACAAAAGGTCAATTTTCAAGGCTTTTACAACAATTAGATTATTGTAGAAAAAGTTGTGATTCCTTAGATAACTTATTGCGAGATAAACGTGAGGAACATGATGAGATGTTGAAAGCCTTAGGAACAACCTTGCAACAAACATTCGCCGATGTTATGAGATTAAAAAAGTTGATAGCACGCAAGGATAAAGAAATACAATTATTAAAAGAAAAATTAACCCATTAAGCATTAATCATTAACCATTAATCATTAACCATTAACAATTAAAAATTATGTTTAATAGAGAAGTAACATTAGAAGAATTTACTAAGGACGCCTATTTACAAGGCTTTAGTAAGGTAGCCACAGAATATATTTATGCACATTTCAATAATCAATGTATAAAGTATAAATATAATAAAGATTTTACAAAACAATTCATAGAATATACAGAGCAAGAATATATTGAATATGCAGAGCATGTGTTCAATATCACATATAAGAATTTCAAAGCTAAATATAAGGAGGAAGATAGATATGATGGGGATAAAGATGATGTGCTACATATGAGAGACGAAGATTTACGAAGGATGTATGTTGAAAAGCTTGTAGAAATTGCTAAGAAAGATGGTTTGGATATTGTAGAATTAGCAAATGGTAATATCCTTTTTCAATATACTTAAACATTAACCATTAACCATTAACCATTAATAATTATGAGAAATTTTATATTAATAGTAATAGTATTTTTAGTAGTGCTATTATTTGCTATTTGCCATAATTTGGCAGAAAATATTATAGATAATTCTGTAAAAATAGAGAAACTTGAGAAAACTCTCAAAGAACAAGAAAATGAGATAAGAATATTAGAAACAATAGTATTAAACCCTTATGGCTTCAACAATAAAGAGCAAAGATAAAATTGTCAATCCCGAAGTTATAAAAAGATTGTTAGAGTGTGATATTCCCATCTTTGATGGGATATCATATCTCTTAGCTTTACATTATTACCCGTCGGCAAGAAATAACCAGATAGCGTTCTCAAAAATCTTCATGAAAAATTTAGCACGTACAAATATTGTACAATTTATGGAGAACAATAATATATATTGGGATATCCCCATAATTATAGAGGAAAATAAAGCCGATGTGTTTAGTAGTGATATACTATGGGTACAGACAGAATATCGCATATTGTTCTCAAATAATCAATATGAAAAGCTCGGCTTACGCAAAGCTTGCATAATAAAAATGCTTAAATTTTTAAAAGATAATAAAGATACCAATAAGGAAGAGATTCTTAATGCTACAAAAGCTTATATCGCCGATTACCATAATCGCAATGGCAATAATATGAGATATCTTACACAAGCAGATTATTTTATATATAAAAATAATATCTCCAGACTTAGAGAATGGATAGACGAAATACGAGAACGCCCAAAGCTTATTCCTGGCTACAGGAGTGAGAACCTTAAAGATATAACAAAAATAATATAATATATGAGCAATATCATTAAAGAGTTCTGTAAAGGTCAAACAGGACAAAAGATAGGCTTGTCTATGGGTATAGGTCTTAGCGATTTATCTAAACATATTAATGGTATACAAAAAGAATATATATACATTGTTGCAGGTGCCCCAAAGACCTTTAAGTCAACCTTCGTAAATTATGGTTTCTTAATACAACCATATATGGAAGCCGTAAAAATGGGGAAGATAAACAATATGCAATGGATATATTTCTCTTTTGAAATGTCAAGAGTAATAACAGAATTCAATGTAGCTACATATTTCCTATGGCACGACTATAATATCTATTATGTGCAATTAGAAAATGGGCAAAAGAAATATGGGAAGGATAGCATGAAGATAAGCCCTGAATATCTAATGGGGCAAGTCGTTGACGACCAGAATGCTTTTATTCCCGTAAACTCTTATGTGAGAGATAAATTTATTGAGGTTTATGCTAATAGGATAGTGCCTATGTTTGGAGAATTTGATGAAACAGGGAAAATGTTACAGAAAGGTAAAATATATTTTATAACACAGAAATGTACACCCACACAGATGTACAATTTCTTTATGAATACCTTCGCCCCCCATCGTGGGGAATTTGTCTACGATAATAGTAAGGAAAAACGTATTATAGGTTACAACCCTAAAAATACCGAAGAACATGTGATAGTTATCACCGATCATTTTAGACAATGGCTACCCGAGAAAGGTAGAGATATAAAATATACCATAGACACCGCTTCAAGCTACCAAGTAGAACTTAGAAATCTTCTAAGATATAGCTTTGTAGATATCATCCATACCAATAGGGAACTTGAAAGTCTTAATAGATTGAAATTCAGTGAAGATACCCTCTACCCCACAAAAGATAACCTCAAGGATAGCGGCAATATCGCCGAAGACGCTAATGTCTTAATAACTCTCCTAAACCCTAATCATGATAAATATAAGCTGGAAACATATTTTGGATTGCCCTTATTAGACAATGTTGGCAACAGGATGTACTATGACCTAATGAGCTACCATATCGCCGAATTTAGGGCAGGTATAGCCCCAATACACAAGCTATGTAAGATAGACGGCAATACCAAGAATATATGGGCTTTCCATAAGAAAGATAAATTCTATGGTATGTATCATGGTGGATATCATAAAGACAAGATATGTAAGGTATTACGGATAAATTATGAAGAATATGAACTTCTTGAAAAAGAGTTGTTAGAGAAATATAAGAAATAATGGCTACAAGAATAATTATCATAGGTGATAACACACAAGGAAAAAGTTACTCAATACAATATTTAGATAGCAATAAAACTATTATACTAAATACAATACGCAAAAATTTCCCTTTTAAGAATAGCTACATATATTATAAGAATATGTTTACTGTCAATACAGTATATGATATAGAGAAAATATTGTATGAATGTAATGTCAATAAAGATGTTGAGCACCTTGTAATAGACGATATAGGGTGTAAGATACGTGATAAAGATTTTTATAGTTCAAGTAAATATCTTGTAAGTTTTGAGAATATCTTACAATTTGCCGCACAAATAAGAACTACCTTAAAAGTTTATTTCATAACACACCCTATTTGTTTTAATGTAGATAAGGATTTCACAGATATTATATTGTATGCCGAAGGGTATAGATTTTGTACTGATAATGCTTATACAAAAAGCCCTAAAGGTATGTTTGTAGAAAAATATCTTCCTAATAATTTAAAAATATTATCTGTTATTATAGATAAATATTATGATAAAAATGAGAAAAATAAATTAAATTTGTAATTAAATAAAAAAATATATGAACAATAGAATAATCATTTTGGGAGAAAGTGGTACAGGAAAGTCCACCTCCATCAGGGGCTTAAATCCCAAGCAAACCGCAATTATTAATGTGCTAAATAAAGCTTTACCTTTTAGAAGTGCCAATAAAGACTATACCCCTAAAAAGAATATCTTTGTGGCTTCAACAAAGGAAAATATAAAATTAGTAATTGACAAATGTAATAATGACCCCATGATAAAACATATTATCATTGATGACGCAGGTTACATTATGAGTAAAGAGTATTTCGCAAGAGCTAAGGAATTAGGCTTTGAGAAGTTCTCCGACATAGCAATAAACTTCCAACAAATATTAACCGCCTTAAATACCTTGCGAGAAGATATTAAAGCCTATATTATGATGCACACAGAATTTAATAATAATGATAAATCTGCACCATTTTATAAGATTAGAACTATCGGCAAGCTTCTTGACGATAAATATAACCCCTTAGAATCCGTAACAATAGTATTATTTGCACACCCAAGAGTTTCTGAGGAAGGAACTATAGAGTATGGCTTCTACAATAACTATACGCTTATTGATGGGGCTAAGATACCTGCTAAAAGTCCTATGGAGATGTTTAAAGATATCTTTATCCCTAATGACCTACAATTAATATCAGATACCATTGATGAATACTATGGTATTGAAAAAACAGAAAGTAATAAATTAAGTAAATAAATAAAAAAGTAAAATTATGTTTGAACCTATTAATGAACATGCTTCTACAAAAGGAAGCAATTATGCAAAATTTGGTATTAATGAAGGCTTCTTGAAAAAGTTTAGCACAGAACCTATAACCAGTAAAGAAGGTAAAGTATTTAAAATAGTAAAAATTACCTTTTCCATCAGTGATAAGGATTATGATATAACATTCTTTAATCCCGAAGACAATAATGAGATATTCTTTAAAGGCAATAAAATTCCTAAAGGAAGCCCTGATTTTGATTTAGCTATGAAGCGTCAATGTGAGAATGATTTCGCTACTATGATACATGTAGCAAAAGCCGTAGGTGCTAAAAGCGAAGATGTCAACACTATAAGTGCTAAAAACTATAAGGAATATGCCGATAAAATATTCCAAGCTATACCCTTTGGCTATGAAGAAAAACCTTTATTCATATTCATGCAATATCAATATTCTATTAAGCCTAATAATCAACAAACATACTTAGAACTTCCAAAGAACCTATTCTATGGAACTTTCGTATGTCCAAAGGTTGAAGGTAATTTTGTTGAGGAATATAGAGGTATTACTTTTGATAATAATGAAATTAAACTAGACCCCGAAGCAAAAGAATATCTAACATATATGAACCAATACAATGTATTGCTACCTATATTTAAGAGAAAAGACTTTATGGATAGCAATTATGCTAATCAACAAAAACGTGCCCCTGCAGAAGAACCCTTACAAATAGAAGGTGGCTTTGCAAAAGTAGTTAACAAAGACGATGATGGACTCCCATTTTAGTGGTTAAAAAGCAATAATCATGCAGGGTTAATAGCCCTGCACTTATTGTATAAAAAATGTTTTACATATGTATAAACCCATACAAGAACATTTTTATTCTATCAAATATACCAGAGAACTAATACTTTCATACCTTAGCCAAGAGCAAATATTCTTTATAAGCTTTGGCTTTTTCCCACAATTAGATAGGAAATATAAAAATCCTTTCCGCATAGATAATAACCCAGATTGCAGATTTAGACATAATATTCACGGCTTACTTAAATTCTATGACTTCGCCGATAGTGAATACTTCTCAAGAGATTGCTTCTGGTTTATCATGAAAACAAAAAAACTCCATGATTACCAAGAAGTATATAAATATCTATATATACACCATATCTATAATAGAGGCTATCAATATAAAGAAGTTAAGAGAGCAGAGAAAGCTATTATCCCTAATATGGAATATACTTTTGCAGATAAAGAATTTAAGGATACAAGGAAGAATAAAAGTTTTAATAGCAAGACCATTACATATACAAGGAAAGCTTGGGATACTAATGATAGAGCCTATTGGCATCAATATGAAATCCTTACCAAACAACTCACAGATGATAAAGTATATGCAATAAAGAATTTCTTTATCAATGGTGCTATATTTATTGTTAAAGGAATATCCTATGTATTTACAGATTTTAATGATAAGCATATAAAGCTATATTTCCCCAACCAGAAGCCTAAATTCTTAGGAACAACCATGAGAAATGATATCGGCAATATAAGTAATGTAAGTGAAGATAAATCATATGTTATTATCACAAAATCCTATAAGGATAGCAGGATAATCCGTAATCAAGGCTATCATAATGTAATATGGTTCAATAGTGAGAGTGTATTGCCAGAAATGGATATTATCAAGGATATACATGAGAAATATGAGAAAATACATATCATATATGATAATGATAGGGCAGGCAGAGACTACTCTAAGAAACTCCTATATCTTATGGATAATATAGGTATGGAAAAACTACCGAGAACTTCTTCCCCGAAAAGGACGCTGGCGACATGATACTGAATAAAAGAAAATATGAATTACAAGAACAATTAAAAAATATAATATGAAAAAAGAAAAAGTAGACATAATAGACAAGCAAATATGCTTATTGATAATTATAATAATTTCAATGGCAAGAAGATTTTTGATAAAACTATCAAGAAAAACTTTTCCATGAATATTGATAAGGTTAGAATATTACATTACATAAAAAATATACATACCATATATGAAGAAACACAGCATGCTAAAACACGAGAATTTTACAGTGAAGTTAATACTATGTATAATGAGTATAAGCTCTTTATTAAAAAACATGGTGATACACTCCCTGAAAAAACTAAGGAAACACTGCTTATGATTACTAAAAGCCTACGAACATATATGGATAATATTGACAATATAGAGTATGTAGAACATACCCTTGTCAATGATTTAGCAATGTTATTAAAATAATTTTTAATAAAAATATTAAAATAATTTTGAATAAACAAAAAAAAGGATTATCTTTGTAATCTATAATCTACAAAGTGATGATTATTGGGGGTGTTTACACCTCCTTAATCATTGCAAATAGATATTAAAAGAAGAATTTCCGTTAGTTTTCATGTTATAAAGGATAATGCCCAATAGAGATATTGGGCTATTATTTTAAAAAAAAAGAATAAATATGTGGATAATAATAGCACTGACAATACTATTTATGGTAGCAAGTTTACATATAACTTATAGACGCTCGGTGATATTTAATATGTGGGTGAAGATAAGCTATGTAATATTCCTTACATTAATAGTGATTATAAAACAAAAAATGAGAATAAGAAAATGATAAATAAACAACAATTTTTAGAGATACTTGAAAACCTACTAATTTTAGGTGTAGGCACCTTCTTAGGAATAATTATGGGAATATTAATATCAAACAAATAGTATGAAAGAATTTTTAATAACAATGAACTATATATGTGGGTATACCTCATATCATTATTCGCCTTTGTAATATTTTAATATACATGAATTCTATAACAGTAAGATATTGGTGTTTTAAATTTAATCAATATATAAAAAAGCAAAACATAAAGTTGACAGATACAATAAAAAGTAAAGTATCTTTGTAAATAATAAACATAATAGGGGGAAGTAATCATCTTAATACTTGCCAAAAACAGATAATTCAAGGACTTCCCTACTATATGTTTTAAAACAATATTTAACAATGAAAAAAATTAATATCCTTATATTCCTTATACTAATAGCAATAGCTATCATATTATATTTTAAAAATATTAATCAAAGAAATGGTGAGTATAAACAGCTATTACAGAATATTAAAGATACAATAAGCTATTTCAAAGACAAACAAGGACACCTACACGCAAAGATAAGTCTTCTTGAAACAGGAAATATCAACCTCTTCACTGCCTTAGAAATTAAGGATACCATGATTATACATTTGCAAAAGCTTGCAAAAAAATATAAAGGAAATATCCAATCTGGGGGTTCAATAACTGCCATTGAGACCAATACAAGCATAGACACTATATATATCAATAATACGCCTATAAGTGCCGATTACAGCGATAGTATTAAGAACAAATGGATATACATGAAATATCATAGATATAACGATACTGCAAGATTCCAATTTAATAGCAATAATAGATATTCTGTGATTATAGGTAGCGAGAAAGAAAAGTGGTACAAGCAAAGGAAAAGCTATGTGGAAGTTATCAATGAGAATCCATATGTAAACATAACTAATCTTCGGGCATACCATGTTACAGAAGATAAGAAAGGTAGATTTACACTAAATACCCACTTAGGAGTTGGTGTAGGGCTTACCAATAAAGGTATCGCCTATGGTACCTATATCGGCATTGGTGTAGGATATACCTTATTTAAATTTTAAATTATGTATGAACAAGAAGTAAAAGAAAAATTAACAGATTATATCAATACAAATAATAAAGATATTAATATATTCCATGAATTTAAAGTCGGGAAATCAATAGCGGATATACTTACAATAGAAAAAGATTATATAAATATCTATGAGATAAAAACATTATGTGATACCTTATATAGATTGCAAACACAAATTAAGAATTATAAAAAAGTATCCCCACATATTACTGTTGTTATTCATGAAAAACATTATAATAAACTTTTTGAGAAAAATAATAATCACCATTTAGGGATTATATTAATAAATAAGGAACAAGAATTAATTCATATAAGGAAATCTTTTAAATATACTAAGAAGTTAGATTTTAAAACACTCTTTGATATATTGAGGAAGCCTGAAAAAATACTTCTTATGCTTCATATTTTTAATATGGTACCTGATGTGCCAAACACATTGTTCTATACAGAATGTTTTAATATGTTGAAAGAAGTTAAGATGGATAAATTATACCCTAAAATTGTAGAAATATTAAATAAAAGAAAAAATAAACAAATTAATTATGGAGATTAAAAAAAATTATACAACACAGCAAGAAATACAGGAATATAGAAATCTTGCTGCCCTTAACCAAAGTGAACTAAAACTTTTCAAGTATGACCAAAGTTATTACCAAGCCAATACAAGCAAGCAAATATATGGTGAGCATATCGTTATAGGTACTATGGTAGATAAGCTACTTACAAGCCCTGAGGAAGAATTCCTCAATGAATATGCAATTATCAATAAGGTAGAACCTAAAGGTAAACTTAGTGATATTATTAAAATACTATTTGTCAATCCCGAAGGTGTAGATGACCTACATGAGCGAAGAGATGAAATTGTTAATATCATGGATTATCTTGAGTTTTATCCAAACTATAAGACAGAAACACGCTTACACAAGTTTTATAGTAATAAAGAGCTTATGGACTTCTGGGAAGAAATTAAGCCCTTTAAAGGTACAAATAAGCAGTTTATGAACCAAGAAACCTATAATAGGTGCTTAGAAGTAAAAAGACAAGTAGAAGATATACTCACTAAAAAGTTTGTTGATATCACAAGTGAGCATACAGAGTTCTTCTATCAATATATTCTTAATACACGTATATCAATACATGATATAGCTGCTAATCATATATCAGAAACACCATATGATTGTAAAGGACTTATTGACTTATTGGTAAAGAAAAATATTGATGGTAAGGAACAATATATTATTGTAGATTTTAAGACCACCTCTGAACACCCATTAGATTTTGACAAATCAGTGTATAAATACAGATATGATATCCAAATGTATTGGTATAAGCTATTATTGTCAAAACAGCTAAAAATTGACATAAAAGATATCTTATGTTATAATATTATCATACCCACAAATATTTTGGAAGGTGCTAATAGTAAATGCTACCTAACATATTATTCAGATAGGGCATTAGAACGTGCACAATATGGCTATCAAAGATTGCAAGAGATAGAAGTTAGAATTAATGATAATGAATCAAGAAAATACCATAATAATATTGATTATATAGGGGTATTGGAATTATTCAAATATTATATAAATTATAAAAATGGTCAAGATAGTAATCAATATTTTACAATTATACAATAACTATGGAAAATACAGCAGACAATATCCTTATTAAGAGTGTAGCCTTTACCTTTGAACAATGTATGCAAATATTACGTGCTAAGAATGCCGATTATGCTACCGAGCAAGAACCTTTTAAGAATTTTGAAAGTAGCACACACGCAGGAATAAGCCCTGAGCAAGCAATATATGTTCGCATGGGGGATAAGTTCAGCCGTATAGGCAATCTCTTGAATAAGAAAAATACTGTGAAGGATGAAACAATATATGATACACTTATAGATTTGTGTAATTATTGTGCCATCCTCAAATCATATATAGAAATTAAAAAATTAAACAATTAAAATATGAAGTTAATAATAATATGTTTTATGCTTATAGCTTGTAATAGCTATGGGCAACGATTAACAAATATATCTTTTGATGAACAAGTAAAGAATGGCACTATCCCTAAGGAAGAGTTCTATATTTTTGTTATGAGATATTTACATAGTGCAGGTGTTAAACATTATAAGTTCGCTACTGCACAGATAATCCTTGAGACAGGAAATCTTACAAGTAGGAAGTTCAAGGAATATAATAATCTCTTTGGCATGAAAAAGGCTTATAAACGCAAGCAAGTACATGTTGGGGTAGGTAAGCACGGTCAGGTAATATATAAGGATTTAAGACAGTCCCTTGACGATTATATACTATATTATATGGCATATATATGTTGTAAGAAAAATGGTATAGAGATATTGATTAAAAGTTATGCTAAGGATAAAAGTTATGAGCGAAAGATTCTTGCCATCATGGACAATCTTACTACCTTGCAAGAGTATACTGCTTTTGTTGATGTAAAATAATTTGTTTTATTAGAAAAAGATGTATATTTGCAAATAAACATATATTTTTTATTCTAAACATATATTGGGGAATGTGCGAAGTTCCCCACATATATGAAAAAAACAGATAGTATGAGTATAGTAAATATCTTTAGATTATTAGGAGGTCTTATAAAACCTAAACTAAGCCTAAGCCAACAAAAAAATAAGTTCCAATTAAATATTTTCATAATTATTAAGTTAAGCCTGTATCTACAGGCTTTTTTTTAAAAAATAAAAAATAATATGAATAACAAAATAAAAACAGTATCAATAGTATCATTAGTAATATTACTATACATAATAATAATTTGCATAAGAGTTCCACTAATCTTATTCAAATTATTATTGCAAATATCTATACTTTTAGACAGTCTACTAGAATGGTATATTGAACAATTAGTTACAATACAAAGATCTAGATGGTGTAGGAAATTACTTACCATAATATTTGATAGATTACAGCCTCCTATAACTAAAATCACTAATCCATTATTTAAATTGGTAAAAAAATTAAATGAAATAATACAAAAACAATAAAATTATGTTTAATAAGTTTAAAGAAAAAATTAAAGAAGCTATCAAGCCAACACCGAAGAAGATATTTGAGGAATTTGTTGATGATGGGCAACCCTTAAAGCCCAAAGAACCCTATACACCTGTAAAAATCAATAAGGCAGAATATGTATGTATAGATGAGAATATCGTGGCAGTGGGGAAGCACGCATACTAATAGAGAAATGGTTGCAACAAAAGAATACCTTACAATTCCTTGCTTCATGGGAACAAATGTATAATAGGAACTTTATAGGACATAAGTTTGGAGAAATACAAATAGAAGCAGGAAGCAATAGATTCTACATGACACCCAAGATATGGAAAGAAAGAACTGACGCCATAGGAATATATGAGGAAGATGGCAAAATATATTTACAGAAAGAAATAGCCCTATTTTTTGTTATGTTTATTGACCCAACAGTAGCTTTTGCCACCATTGACCACTATAAGAAGGTTAAGGATAGAATGCCTATGGAAGAAGTTAATTATACTACTAAACCTGAAGAGTTTGCTAATAGCCCACCAACAAAGAAAAATACAGGAAGAACAACATCAGATATCCCACAAAGAATAACTTGTAATATATAAGAAGGAAGAGCTTGTAAGCGTATAGTAATCATAGTAAGAAGTTTCTACGGAGAAATAAAAAGAATATTTTTGTTTATTCATAATAAAGATATATTTTTGCAAAACTACTTCTTTATTATACATAAGGGTATTTTTTTTTTCAGGGAGCCTTCCATAGCAATGTGGAAGGTTTTTTTTTTACAATTTACAAAAAAAAATAATAAAAAATATGTTATCAAAAAAAGGAAAGCCATTTTTCGGATGGGCAGGCGGGAAGAGAAGACTCTTGCCAAAGCTATTGCAATATCTGCCACCAACAATAAATAATTACTACGAACCCTTCTTGGGTGGTGCAGCATTATTCTATGAACTTAAAAACAATATTGACGGCAACTATTATCTATCTGATGCTAATGAATATTTAATAAATACTTATAAAGTTGTTAGAGATAAGCATATACCACTAATAGAACAAATGTTTATACATGAAAATAATCATAGTAGGCAATACTATAATACTATGCGACAACTTAATATAGGTAGTGATATTATGAAAGCAAGTAAATTCATATATTTATTAAATACTTGTTTTAATAGTATTTATAGAATCAATAAAAGATATTATTTTAGTAACCCTTAGGACAAAAATATATAATTTCTATCCTGAATATATACATAATGCACACCATGCTTTACAAGGAGTAAATATCAATTGTCATGATTATGAAGAGATATGTCCACAGAAAGGGGATTTTGTATATTTTGACCCACCATATGATAATGATGACCATAGATGCAATATAAAATATACCAAAGATAGATTTATAAAAGATAGTCAAATAGAACTTAGAGATTTTTTTGTAGAATTAACAAAAAAAGGGGTAAATAGTATGCTCTCTAATGCAGATACAACATTTATTAATGAGCTATATAAAGATTTTAATATCTATAAAGTCAGTATCAATAGACTGATTTCTGCTGATAAAAATACTAGAGGAACTACTACAGAATGTATTATCACAAACTATAATTATGATAAATACAATAAAATATACACACATCAGTTAGAATTATTCTAAAAAATATTAAAAAAAATTTGAATAGTCAATAAAAAGATGTATATTTGCATGAATAAGGCAATGGTTAATGGTTAATGGTTAATGGTTAATGGGCAAATATATACAAGGAATAAAAGATTTCATACTACTTAAAATCAATATTAGAGATGTTTACAGATATCATTGTGGGAAGTTTCTTGCTTTTATGTATAGTAATTACAAGTATTTACTGCCCAAAGGAAGTGGTGAAGAAGTATGAACATAAACTATTGCGAATAGGAATCTTCTGCAAGGACAATGGTATATGTAAAGATTGTGGGTGTGATTTACCTGATGTTATGTGGGTAAAAGATTCATGCACCTGTCTAAATATAAAAAATTGATTATGGACACAACAATAAAGATAATAAAACAAAAGCAGCAACAAGCTACCTGAATATGCTACTGCTGGTAGCAGTGGCTTAGACCTTCGGGCATTCACAGAGAAAGAAATATTCATAAGCCCTATGAATAGGCAGCTTGTTCCCACAGGACTATTCATAGAAATCCCTATGGGCATTGAAGGACAAATACGCAGTAGAAGTGGACTTGCCGTAAAACATGGTATTATGTGCCTTAATAGCCCTGGAACTATTGATAGCGATTATCGTGGGGAGATAAGAATAATCCTCATGAATTTAGGTAAAGAAACCTTCATTGTGAAAAATGGCGATAGGATAGCTCAAATAGTATTTGCTAACACATTGTCTATCAAATGGGAGAAAGTGGAAAATTTAGGCAATACAGTGCGAGCAGAAGGGGTTTTGGACATACAGGGAATGGATAATGAGATAATGGGTAATGGTTAATGGATAATGAATAATGGTTAATGAGGTGAATATGAATAACTATACATATAATGTTCTAATGCACTTATGCTAACTAATTCTAATCTTTTGGACTACTCGGAACAATCTTCCACAAAATTCAAAAGATAAATTTATTGGAAAGCACCCTGAAATGAAGGATTTTTTGAAGGTTAATATATATAGGAATAAAGATAAAGAGTATACACAAAAGTCTAACAATGTTTATAAGGGTTCTGAATATTGATTTTTTTATTTTTAAAAAATATATTTTTTAATTTAAGAATAGTATATTATCTTTGCTGGAAACAGTAAAAAGATGAATAAAAACTTAACACAAACATTAGTAGACCAAACAACAGGTGAAGTAATACAGCAAAAAGATTATGATGTTTTTGAAATCATAGATGGTTACAGGAACATTCAATACAAGGTAAAAGAAAAATTATATAATGGCATGTTTATAACAATATTTAGCGAGGTATTTCTTAAAATTGCTATGAATTGTCATCTTACAAAAGGTGAATTTAATTATTAATATATTTACTATCTATAGCATCATTTGATCGTGGATAGATATTTCATTAGGCAATCTTTCTAAGGTAATGAATGATAGCAAAGGCAATATGCACAAATATATTAATGGATTAATACGTAGGAATATTGTCTTATGTAAAACTATGGATTTCAGCCCACACAACAAAGACCGCTATGAGCAATCCTTAATGATTGATAGAATTAATTACAGATTGATGTACAATAGTTCTATTAATAACTACAAACATTACATTGATAAAGACCCTGAAATATTATTTATTCACTAAAAATTAACAATTACCCATTATGAAAAACAATAATAAAATTGTACTATACATAGGAAGTGGCATGTCGGAATTTCCGACGAACCACTCAGTATGCTGGAATTTCCAGCACACTGCTTCTGATGGGAACTATGAATTGAACGAGGTCTCAACTTGTCGGAATTTCCCACAAGTTCAAATTTCTAACATTTTTGAAGAAGATGAATTAGACGAAGATTCAGTATGTGCATTTTTTGCACATACCACTCAACATGGGGCTATTAACAATAAAATGAAAAACAACTAAATAATTAATATCTATGAAAGAAAATAATAATCCTGTAT